>NC_056733.1:976148142-976299136 GCF_019279795.1 Protopterus annectens | reverse complement strand
AATTTTTTTTAATAATTCTGTTTCACATTTTACTATGACACACATTCAGTATCCTAACTGCTACGCTTTTAATAATCCTGTTCATGATTTTACAAAGAACATACCATTCCTGTATCCCTAACTCTTTCTACAAATTTAATACTACATTTACTATATAAATACACCATTCCAGTATCCCTAACTTTTTATGGTTTTAATAATCCTATTCACATTTACTATATAACACGCCATTCCAGTATCCCTAACCTTCTTACGGTTTTAATAATCCTGTTCACATTTACTATATAACATATCATTCCAGTATTCTCAACCTTCTTTACGCTTTTTAATAATCCTGTCTACATTTACTATATAACACACCATTCCAGTATCCCTAACCTTCTTACGCTTTTAATAATCCTGTTCACATTTACTATATAACACACCATTCTAGTATCCCTAACCTTGTTATGCTTTTAATAATCCCATTCATATTTACTGTATAACACACCATTTCAGTATACCTAACCTTCTTACGGCTTAAATAGTTCTGTTCACATCTACTATATAACACACCATTCCAGTATCCCAAACCTTCTTACGCTTTTAATAATTCTGTTCACATTTACTATATAACACACCATTCCAGTATCCCTAACCTTCTTACGCTTTTAATAATTCTGTTCACATTTACTATATGACACACCATTCCAGTATCCCTAACCTTCTTACGCTTTTAATAATCCTGTTCACATTTACTATATAACACACCATTCCAGTATACCTAACCTTCTTACGGTTTTAATAATCCTGTTCACATTTACTTTATAACACACCATTCCTGTATCGCTAACCTTCTTAAAGTTTTAATAATCCTGTTCACATTTACTATATTACAAACCAGTCCAGTATCCCTAACCTTCTTACGCTTTTAATAATCCTGATCACATTTACTTTATAACAAGCAAAATCAACAAACAATAGCGAATTCAGCGAGCCAGTGATGGCGTTTCCAAAATGTAGAAGGTTATTCATCCCAGAGCAAAGTTCCAGAAATATATACGATCTTTCAATCCAACTAGGGGTATCCGACGTTGAAAAACAGCATATGCCAGTAAAAATTGTTTATTGAGCTAGCAGCACACTTTCACCAAAGGGCTTTTTCAAACTTCACTGGTGAAAGCGCTTACTACTTGCTAGCTCAATAAATAATTTTTACTGAATTATATGCTGTTTTAAGGCCAAGCACTGGATTGAAAGATCGTATATATATTTCTTGGAACTTTGCCTCTACTGGGTTGAATAACCTTTCTACATTTTTGGAAACGCTACTTCACTGAGGTCGTTTCGCTCCTGTTTGTTGATTTTGCTTATTTTTTACTTGTTTGGAAATAGGAGCGTTCATCTCTTTACAGGTCACTTACTGTGTTGTTCTTTAATATTTACTTTATAACACACCATTCCAGTATCCCTAACCTTGTTATGCTTTTAATAATCCCGCTCATATTTACTGTATAACATGCCATTCCAGTATCCCTAACCTTCATACACTTTTAATAATCCTATTCACAATTACTTTATAACACACCATTCCAGTATATTTAACCTACTTATGCTTTTAATAATCCCTTTCACATTAACTATATAACACACCATTCCAGTAACCCTAACCTTCATACACTTTTAATAATCCTATTCACCTTTACTGTATAACCTACTATTCCTGTATCCCTAACCTTCTTACGCTTTTAATAATCCTGTTCCATTTTACTGTAAAACACACCATTCCAGTATCCCTAACCTTCTTACGGTTTTAATAATCCTATTCAGATTTACTGTATAACACACCATTGCAGTTTCCCTAACCTTCTTACGCTTTTAATAATCCTGTTCCATTTTACTGTAAAACACACCATTCCAGTATCCCTAACCTTCTTACGCTTTTAATAATCCTGTTCACATTTACTATATAACACACCATTCCATTATCTCTAACCTTTTTACACTTTTAATAATTCTGTTCACATTTTCTATAAAAAGCACCATTCCAGTATCCCTAACCTTCTTACGACTTTAATAGTCCTGGTCACATTTATTATATAACACACCATTCCCATATCCCTAACCTTCTTACGGTTTTAATAATCCTATTCAGATTTACTATATAACACACTATTGCAGTTTCCCTAACCTTCTTACGCTTTTAATAATCCTGTTCATATTTACTATATAACACACCATTCCAGTATCCCTAACATTCTTACTGTTTTAATAATCCTTTTCACATTTACTATATTACACACTATTCCAGTAACCCTAACCTTCTTACGCTTTTAATAGTTGTTCACATTTACTATTTAACACACCATTCCAGTATCCCTAACCTTCTTACGCTTTTAATAATCGTGTTCCTATTTACTATATAACACATCATTCCAGTATCCCTAACCTTCTTACGCTTTTAATAATCGTGTTCCTATTTACTATATAACACACCATTCCAGTATCCCTAACCTTCTTACGCTTTTAATAATCGTGTTCCTATTTACTATATAACACATCATTCCAGTATCCCTAACCTTCTTACGCTTTTAATAATCGTGTTCCTATTTACTATATAACACACCATTTCAGTATCCCTAACCTTCTTACGATTTTAATAATCCTGTTCACATTTACTATATAACACATCATTCCAGTATCCCTAACCTTCTTACGCTTTTAATAATCGTGTTCCTATTTACTATATAACACACCATTCCAGTATCCCTAACCTTCTTACGCTTTTAATAATCGTGTTCCTATTTACTATATAACACACCATTTCAGTATCCCTAACCTTCTTACGATTTTAATAATCCTGTTCACATTTACTATATAACACATCATTCCAGTATCCCTAACCTTCTTACGCTTTTAATAATCGTGTTCCTATTTACTATATAACACACCATTCCAGTATCCCTAACCTTCTTACGCTTTTAATAATCGTGTTCCTATTTACTATATAACACATCATTCCAGTATCCCTAACCTTCTTACGCTTTTAATAATTCTGTTCACATTTACTATATGACACACCATTCCAGTATCCCTAACCTTCTTACGCTTTTAATAATCCTGTTCACATTTACTATATAACACACCATTCCAGTATACCTAACCTTCTTACGGTTTTAATAATCCTGTTCACATTTACTTTATAACACACCATTCCTGTATCGCTAACCTTCTTAAAGTTTTAATAATCCTGTTCACATTTACTATATTACAAACCAGTCCAGTATCCCTAACCTTCTTACGCTTTTAATAATCCTGATCACATTTACTTTATAACAAGCAAAATCAACAAACAGGAGCGAAACGACCTCAGTGAAGTAGCGTTTCCAAAAATGTAGAAAGGTTATTCAACCCAGTAGAGGCAAAGTTCCAAGAAATATATATACGATCTTCCAATCCAGTAACGACGCAAAACAGCATATAATCCAGTAAAAATTATTTATTGAGCTAGCAAGTAGTAAGCACTTTCACCAAAGGGCTTTTTCAAACTTCACTGGTGAAAGCGCTTACTACTTGCTAGCTCAATAAATAATTTTTACTGAATTATATGCTGTTTTGCGTCGTTACTGGATTGAAAGATCGTATATATATTTCTTGGAACTTTGCCTCTACTGGGTTGAATAACCTTTCTACATTTTGGAAACTACTTCACTGGAGGTCGCTCCTGTTTGTTGATTTTGCTTATTTTTTACTTGTTTGGAAATAGGAGCGTTCATCTCTTTACAGGTCACTTACTGTGTTGTTCTTTAATATTTACTTTATAACACACCATTCCAGTATCCCTAACCTTGTTATGCTTTTAATAATCCCGCTCATATTTACTGTATAACATGCCATTCCAGTATCCCTAACCTTCATACACTTTTAATAATCCTATTCACAATTACTTTATAACACACCATTCCAGTATATTTAACCTACTTATGCTTTTAATAATCCCTTTCACATTAACTATATAACACACCATTCCAGTAACCCTAACCTTCATACACTTTTAATAATCCTATTCACCTTTACTGTATAACCTACTATTCCTGTATCCCTAACCTTCTTACGCTTTTAATAATCCTGTTCCATTTTACTGTAAAACACACCATTCCAGTATCCCTAACCTTCTTACGGTTTTAATAATCCTATTCAGATTTACTGTATAACACACCATTGCAGTTTCCCTAACCTTCTTACGCTTTTAATAATCCTGTTCCATTTTACTGTAAAACACACCATTCCAGTATCCCTAACCTTCTTACGCTTTTAATAATCCTGTTCACATTTACTATATAACACACCATTCCATTATCTCTAACCTTTTTACACTTTTAATAATTCTGTTCACATTTTCTATAAAAAGCACCATTCCAGTATCCCTAACCTTCTTACGACTTTAATAGTCCTGGTCACATTTACTATATAACACACCATTCCCATATCCCTAACCTTCTTACGGTTTTAATAATCCTATTCAGATTTACTATATAACACACTATTGCAGTTTCCCTAACCTTCTTACGCTTTTAATAATCCTGTTCATATTTACTATATAACACACCATTCCAGTATCCCTAACATTCTTACTGTTTTAATAATCCTTTTCACATTTACTATATTACACACTATTCCAGTAACCCTAACCTTCTTACGCTTTTAATAGTCGTGTTCACATTTACTATTTAACACACCATTCCAGTATCCCTAACCTTCTTACGCTTTTAATAATCGTGTTCCTATTTACTATATAACACATCATTCCAGTATCCCTAACCTTCTTACGCTTTTAATAATCGTGTTCCTATTTACTATATAACACACCATTCCAGTATCCCTAACCTTCTTACGCTTTTAATAATCGTGTTCCTATTTACTATATAACACATCATTCCAGTATCCCTAACCTTCTTACGCTTTTAATAATCGTGTTCCTATTTACTATATAACACACCATTTCAGTATCCCTAACCTTCTTACGATTTTAATAATCCTGTTCACATTTACTATATAACACATCATTCCAGTATCCCTAACCTTCTTACGCTTTTAATAATCGTGTTCCTATTTACTATATAACACACCATTCCAGTATCCCTAACCTTCTTACGCTTTTAATAATCGTGTTCCTATTTACTATATAACACATCATTCCAGTATCCCTAACCTTCTTACGCTTTTAATAATCGTGTTCCTATTTACTATATAACACACCATTTCAGTATCCCTAACCTTCTTACGATTTTAATAATCCTGTTCACATTTACTATATAACACATCATTCCAGTATCCCTAACCTTCTTACGCTTTTAATAATCGTGTTCCTATTTACTATATAACACACCATTCCAGTATCCCTAACCTTCTTACGCTTTTAATAATCGTGTTCCTATTTACTATATAACACATCATTCCAGTATCCCTAACCTTCTTACGCTTTTAATAATCGTGTTCCTATTTACTATATAACACACCATTTCAGTATCCCTAACCTTCTTACGATTTTAATAATCCTGTTCACATTTACTATATAACACACCATTCCAGTATCCCTAACCTTCTTACGCTTTTAATAATCGTGTTCCTATTTACTATATAACACATCATTCCAGTATCCCTAACCTTCTTACGCTTTTAATAATCGTGTTCCTATTTACTATATAACACACCATTTCAGTATCCCTAACCTTCTTACGATTTTAATAATCCTGATCACATTTACTATATAACATACCATTCCAGTATCCCTAACCTTTGTATTTATTTATTTTTATTATTTATTTTACATTTGTTTGCCAGGAAGGTCCAACTGGACACAGGCCCATTTTCAGCGGAGGCCCGGGGAGAAGAGCTCCAAGTATATCAAAATACACAACAGTATGCAACAATACTATAAAATAAAATACAGTATTGTACAAAAAGAGTGGCTGAATGTTCACTGAAGTTTGGCAGTAGTAGAATATAATACAGTGATAAACCTATTTACAAGGTAAGACATAACGTAGCTTGGTAAGGCTGAGCACACTTAGGAAACAGTATGGCAGAATACGTTACAGTGAGAAATGTATTCACGGGGTAAAACATAGAGTAGCTAGATGTAGTTGAGGATACTTAGCAAACAGTATAAAAAATTATCATTGCTGTCTAAATGAGGGTTAGTATAAGCTAACTTGGGGGGGGTGACATTGGCATTGCCATTTCTTTAAATAATGTGTTTTGAGTAGTTTTTTGAACTGGTTAGTAGAGGATGTAGAAGTGAGGTGCTCTGGGAGAGAATTCCAGCGTCTGGCAATGGAGCAGGCAATGAGAGATTTGCTAGCTTTATTTCTGTGTTTGATGACATTTAAGTGGTTCATGTGCGCAGATCTTAAGTTTCTGGAGGGTTTATAGGGGCTGATTAGTTTTTTCAGGGCAGGGGTTTTGTCAGGATGGTAGTAGAGTTTATATGCGATTGTTAGTTGGTTGAGTAGGATCAGCTGTGGAACCTCTGGCCAGTTCAGTTGCTCAAGGGCTAGGTAATGATAGGACCTATGGGTGGCCTCGGTCGTGAACTTGGCAATCTTGTAGCGAGATTCCATCTTCGTTAGTTCTGTTTGGTGTAGATTAGTTCAGATAGGGGAAGCATATAGCAGGATGGATAGTAGATGGGTTCTAGCCATGGTGGCTTTGGTATGTTTGGTCATGTATTGATGGTTCCTATAGAGGAGGCCCATCTTAGGAGGACAGATAGTAGATGGGTTCTAGCCATGGTGGCTTTGGTATGTTTGGTTATGTATTGGTGGTTCTTATAAAGGAGTCCCATCATTTTGTTGACCTTTTTCATTGTTTGGGTGATATGGAAGTCAAATTTCAGATTACTGTCAATTTCAATGCCTAGGAGTTTAGTGTGTGGAGTTGGGGTGATAAGTGTGTTATCTTTAGATTTTATGATGAAACTATTGTCTGTGGGAGGAGATCTACCAGGGTAGAAGAGAATGAGTTCGGATTTTTTGGGATTGAGTATAAGCTTGATGTTAGCGAACCATTCTTCTGCTAAGGTAAAGTTTTTTGGGGTTATGGTTTTTAGATTGTTCAGCATGGGTGTGGCGCATATGAGAGTGGTGTCATCTGCATATTGCACTATAGTAGCAGAGAGTGAAGATGATGCAATTTGGTTAATAGAGAATAGTAATGGACCGAGGATGGAGCCTTGAGGGACACCTAGAGATACTGGCAGTAAGGGGGACAGTTGGTTCTGCCATAGGACTGCCTGTTGACGGTTAGATAAGTATTTACCAAATCAAGATATGGTAGAGGAGCTTATGTTAGGTGTGGTAAGGGTATTCAGGAGCATTTTATGGTTGACCATATCAAAGGCCTTGGATAGGTCTAAGAATATGGAGGATACTAGCAGACCATTGTTCCTGTGGGTATTGACAATGTCGGAAAATGAGAGCAGAGGTTGTGCTGTGGGAAGTTCTAAAGCCATGCTGGGATGAGGATAGTAGGCAGTGTTTTAGGAGGTAGGGCATAAGCTGGGAATGGACTATTCTCTCTAATATTTTTGATAGGGGTGATAAAATTGCTATAGGTCGATAGTTTGTGAGTTCATGCGATTGACCACCTTTATGCAAAGGTATAATGTGAGATATTTTCCAAGAGTGGGGTATTTTGCATTCTGTAATTGATCTGTTAGTGAGGATGGACACAGGATAGGCTATAGCTTCTGCAGTAATCTGTAGGAATTCTGCAGGTAGGTTGTCAGCTGCTAGTGTTGTTGGTTTAAGTTTTCTGAGGAGCTCAGCAATTGTATTAGTGGCGACTGGGTGCAGGGAGAAACTGGGTTGGGTATTATCTGCATTGGAAAGGGTGGGTGTTGCTGACATTGTGGATTTGGTGTTAGTAGTTTGTGTATTGACAAGGGCTTGGATTGTATCAGTGAAGTATTTGTTAAATTGGGTGGGGATGTTGTCTAGGTTATTTGGTAACACAGGGGAAGGAGTTGCTGTTTTTCCTGGGTGTAGCAGGTTATTTATTGAAGCCCAGAATTTTTGAGGGTTGTTGGTGTGTTTATCCTGTAAAGTCTTATAGTAGTTAGTTTTGTCAAGTTTTGTTAGTCTTTTGGCTTGGTTATGGAGCTTGTGGTATCCCTGTTTTGAGACAGGGGTTTTATGTTTGTGGAGTTGCGACCAGGCTTTGTCTCTTTCTTTCATTATGGACCTTGTTTCTTTTGATAGCCAAGGTGCATGGTTGGTTTTAATTCTAGTGGTCCTGGGTGGAGCATGGGAGTCTAGGATGTTTAGAAAGGTTGAGTTAAAGTACTCCACCGCTTCATCTAGTGGTAGTTGTTTTAAGGGAGTCCAGATACAGCTTTTTAGTGAGTTGATTAGATGTTGTGCCCTAAAAGTTTTTTTTTTGTTACGTATGATTCTAAGTATGGGCTGATTTGGTTGGTGAGACTGGTGTCTAACTAAGTATGTTGCTTGATGGTCACTCAGGCTGTCAGGGAGACAACCTGATTGGTGGATATGGCTGGGGTTGGTTAGTAATATCCAGTCCAGGACTGACTATCTTTTAGTGGTTTTATCTAATCTTGTGGGGGTAGTTATGACTTGGGTAAACCCATGGAGGTTAATGTGGTTAGAGGGGTTTGTCTGGTACATTCAGACCAATCAGTGTTAAAGTCACCTAGGAGTATGGTTTCTTGTGGAAGGGATAAAGCTAACCAGTGGAGAAGATTTCCAAGTATGCCAGTATTTTTGCCTGGTGGGATGTATCCTCCAGCAACAATAATGTGTTTATTGGAACTGAGCTTTAGTCTGGCTAGAATAAGTTCTATGTCATGCACCTCCTGGCAGTTGCATTCAAATTGTTCTATAGAAAGGTGGTTTTGGTACAGTACTGCCACGCCTCCTCCCTTTTTTCCTGTCTTATCTTTGCATATTATATTGTAGCCTAGGGCAGTTATTTCATTGTCATTGCATTCAGGTTTAAGCCATGTTTCTGTTAATACCAACATTTCAGGTTTATATTGGGCTAGTAGGGCATGGAGATTCTGTATTTTATTAAGAATGCTTTTTACATTTATATTTAGAAAGAGAAAGGATGAGGTAGGTCTTACATACAGAGGATTAGAGTATATTGAATTAGTACTATTGAAGTTTTTAGTTCCTGGATTTGGGTGTATGTCACCACAACATGAGAGTTTTTGGAGTAGGTATAGATAAAGTTTTATTTGGTTTATGGAATATTTGCACTAGTCTAGGGGATGAGTGGGTTTGAGCTTTGAAGGTTGCATGTCTATGTAGACAGGAGGGTGGAAGAGTGGAAGAGGGGTCATCTGGTGGTGCAGGGAGATGGTTGGGTTTAGTGGGCTTTGGGGAGTTAGTTTGCCATGGAGGATGGGGGTAATGTTAAGTTGTGTATGGTAGGTGGAGAGGACAGAAAGTAGGAAGAGAGAAAAGAGGGTTAATGTGAGAAGGAGAGGCTGTGGAAGGTGGGTCTTGAGGGCATGGGGCATATTGATTTTTTGTAGGAGTGACTGGGTGTGGATGTGAGTGTTAATAGTAGTTGTTTGAGAGCAGTTGTAGACGGTGTGCTTATCTTGTATTGGAGTGGGGGATGATGGGTTTGTTTTGATTGGATAATTGGAAGTGAGGAGTTGTTGGGGGTGTGGAGTATGACTATAAATGTAATTGATATGGGGATGGGTGGGAATGGGGGTAGGGTAGGGGACCGAAGTGAGCGGAGCGAACGGAGCGGGGCAGCACTGTCCAAGAGAAGCAGGTCAAGAAAAACAATCAGCAAGAGAGGTTAGTGAAGCTGAATAGAGGAATCTGTATAGAAATAAACACTATATAGATAGTTTGTTTCTTTCAAGCTGATGGTTATTTTAAATGCAGGCTTTACTGTTTAAAACATTATTCTTTGTAAGGATGCCTGTAAGTATGGTGCCAGTGGATATTTATAAGGATGATATAACTTAGGGAAGGGACAGTGTACAGGATAGTACCACTGTTTGGGTGTGTGTACAGGTCTCTGAGGGACAGATTTAGTCTGACAGCATGGAGGTGAGTCAGGGAGGAAGGTGGGAAAACTGGTAGGATTTTGTAGAGGAAAGAGACAGAGGAGATATGCAGTATAAAGCTGTCTCTGGCAGAATAGAGAAAGTGAACTAATTTTATAGGGCTTTGGAGAATATAGAGAGAGCTGGGGAGATTGCAATAGTGAGTTTTAGCTGACCAGTAACCGCTTTGTTTGAAGGCAGAAGAATAAAAATTACAGGATAGGACTAAAATACTGGTACACATACACTGAGTTTAGAGTGACTGTTGCTGGGAGGGATTCCACCAATGAGCAGGGTTCAGTCAGGGAGTAGATGGTCTTTCTGGGTGAATATTAGTCTTTGAGGCACTCTAGCGAGGCAAGGGCCACTGAATTTAGAGTGACTGTTGCAGGGAGGGATTCAACCGATGAGCAGGGTTCAGTGAGGGAGTAGACGGTCTTTCTGGGTGAATATTCATCTTTGAGGCATTCTGGCGAGGCAAGGGTGACTGAGTTTAGCGTGATTGTTGCTGGTAGGGATTCTAACAATGAGCAGGGTTCAGTGAGGGAGTAGATGGTATTTCTGGGTGAATATTAGTCTTTAAAGCACTCTAGCGAAGCAAGGGTCACTGAGTTTAGAGTGACTGTTGCTGGGTGGGATTCCACCGATGAGCAGGATTCAGTGAGGGAGTAGATGGTCTTTCTGGGTGAATATTAGTCTTTGAGGCACTCTAGCGAGGCAAGGGTCCTGGTCAGTGTATGCACCATTGAGTGGTGACGGGACAAGAGTCTTACACTTTTAATAATCCTGTTCACATTTACTATTTAACACACCATTCCAGTATCCCTAACCTTCTTACGCTTTTAATAATCCTGTTCACATTTACTGTATAACACACCATTCCAGTATCCCTAACCTTCTTATGGTTTTAATAATCCTATTCACATTTACTATATAACACACCATTCCAGTATCCATAACCTTCTTACGCTTTTAATAACCATTTTCAGGTTTACTATATAACACACCATTCCAGTATCCCTAACCTTCTTACGCTTTTAATAATCCTGTTCCCATTTACTATATAACACACCATTCCAGTATCCCTAACCTTCTTATGCTTTTAATAATCCTGTTCACATTTACTATACAACACACCATTCCAGTATCCCTAACCTTCTTACGCTTTTAATAATCCTGTTCACATTTACTATATAACACACCATTCCAGTATCCCTAACCTTCTTACGCTTTTAATAATCCTGTTCACATTTACTATATAACACACCATTCCAATATCCCTAACCTTCTTATGCTTTTAATAATCCTGTTCACATTTTATTTTTTTTTTATTTTATTTTTTTTATTTAACATTTGTTGACCGGGAATGTCCGACTAGGTTCCACAGAGCCTGTTTTCAGCGGAGGCCGGGGGAGAAAAGCTCCAGATGCATGTCTTTGGAATGTGGGAGGAAACCGGAGTACCCGGAGGAAACCCACGCGAACACAGGGAGAACATGCAAACTCCACACAGAAGGCACCCCAGCCGAGAATCGAACCGGAGAACCTCTTGCTGTGAGGCGACAACGTTAACCGCTGCACCACTGTGCCGCCCTATATACATTTACTATATAACATACCATTCTCATATCCCTAACCTTCTTACGCTTTTAATAATCCTGTTCCCATTTACTATACAACACACCATTCCAGTATCCCTAACCTTCTTACGCTTTTAATAATCCTGTTCAGATTTACTATATAACACACCATTCCTGTATCCCTAACCTTCTTACGCTTTTAATAATCCTGTTCATATTTACTATATAACACCCCATTCCAGTATGACTGACCTTCTTACGGCTTTAATAATTCTGCTCACGTTTACTATAAAACACACCATTCCAGTATCCCTAACCTTACGCGTTTAATAACCCTTTTCAGATTTACTATATAACACACCATTGCAGTATCCCTAACCTTGATACGCTTTTAATAATCCTGTTCACATTTACTATATAACACACCATTCCAGTATCCCTAACCTTCTTATGATTTTAATAATCCTGTTCACATTTACTAAATAACACAGCATTCCAGTATCCCTAACCTTAGTATGGCTTTAATATTCCGGTTCAAATTTACTATATAACACACCATTCCAGTATCCCTAACCTTCTTACGCTTTTAATAATCCTGTTCACATTTACTATAAAACACATCATCCCAGTATCCCTAACCTTCTTACGCTTTTAATAATCCTGTTCACATTTACTATATGATATTGATAATCACATCACCACAGTAGTCTGGAAATCATTCTATGTGGCACACCTCATCACAAAAGGTTTCTCATCCAGGAAAAAAGAGGTCATTGTTCCCCTCTACTCATCACTCATTAGACCCATTATAGACTACAATGCCCCTTTTGGTATGTACCTCACAAGACATCTACAACAACTGGAAAGGCCATAGAAATACCACAGAAAGAGGATTACCTGCCTCAAAGAGATGCCCTATGCAGACCGTCTCAAAAAACTGCAGCTTTACTCCATTGCATATCGCCTACTCAGATGCGATCTCTGCCTAACTCACAAAGCTATGTCAAACCCAGATCTTTTAGACATGCTCCACTTAAAGAAATCCCAATCCCTATGAGCTACACGCTCTAGGGACCTAAACCTTGTCACCACAATAAACAGAACATGCTGGAGGGATAGATTCCTGTCCCAGAGACTTCCCATACTCTGGAACAAACTACCTATCTATATCAAACAAAGCTCCTCGTTAGCACTCTTCAAAAAAAATCTTGATGATTGGATGGGAGAAAGGAAATTCAACCCAGGGATCACTACTGTGGCACTGCTCTACAGTGGTACAGGAAAATAATTTTCTTGGGTGGCGAAAACCAGCGTACCTTTGGCTAGGCTTATATAGGCCCTAGGGCCAATAGCCTAGTACCTACCTATGAACCTATGAACCTATATAACACACCATTCCAGTATCCCTAACCTTCTTATGCTTTTAGTAATCCTGTTCACATTTAGTACATAACACACCATTCCAGTATCCCTAACCTTCTTACGCTTTTAATAATCCTGTTCACATTCAGTATATAACACAACATTCCAGTATCCCTAACCTTCTTACGGTTTTAATAATCCTGTTCATATTTACTATATAACACACCATTCTAGTATCCCTAACCTTCTTACGCTTTTAATAATCCTGTTCACATTTACTATATAACACAACATTCCAGTATCCCTAACCTTCTTACGCTTTTAATAATCCTGTTCACATTTACTATATAACACACCATTCCAGTATCCCTAACCTTTTTACGCTTTTAAGAATCCTGTTCACATTTACTATATAACACACCATTCCAGCATCCCTAACCTTTTTACGCTTTTAAGAATCCTGTTCACATTTGCTATATAACACACCATTCCAGTATCCCTAACCTTCTTACGCTTTTAATAATCCTGTTAGCATTTACTATATAACACACCATTCCTGTATCCCTAACCTTCTTACGCTTTTAATAATCCTATTCACATTTACTATATAACACACCATTCCAGTATCCTTAACCTTCTTACATTTTTAATAATCCTGTTCATATTTACTATATAACACACCATTCCATTATCCCTAACCTTCTTATGCTTTTAATAATCCTGTTCCCATTTACTATATAACACACCATTCCAGTATCCCTAACCTTCTTACGGTTTTAATAATCCTTTTCACATTTACAATACAACACAGCATTCCAGTATCCCTAACCTTCTTATGCTTTTAATAATCCTGTTCACATTTACTATACAACACACCATTCCAGTATCCCTAACCTTTTTACGCTTTTAATAATCCTGTTCACGTTTACTATATAACACACCATTCTAATATCCCTAACCTTCTTACGCTTTTAATAATATTGTTCACATTTAATATATAACACACCATTCCAGTATCGCTAACCTTTCTATGCTTTTAATAATCCTGTTCACATTTACTATGTAGACTGCGGTGGTGGTGCTGCGGTAGCATTGTGGTCTCACAGTAAGATGTTGTCCTGTTCGATTCTCAGCTAGAGCATCTTCTGTGTGGAGACATGCATGAATGGGCGTACCTTCGTTGAAGGTTGTGCGTCAGGGCCGGCAACTCGGCATGTAAAAATCTATTGCCAGTCATTAGCGGACCAGAGTTCCGCTGTGGCGACCCCTAACTGGGAAAAGCTGAAAGACACAAAACAGCAACAACATTTACTATATAACACAACATTTCAGTATCCCTAACCTTCTTACACTTTTCATAATCCTATTCACATTTACTGAAGGTACTCCGAAGTTGTCGCTCTTCCTTCTAAGTTTAGAGGAAATATTTTTACATTTTTCTTTTCTTACTTTTACTCTTTCGCCTTATTGAATGTTTGTTCTCGGTTTATGTACAGTAGTCCTTATCTTCTGAACTATATGTTTCACTGGTTAGAACTTCAAAAAACTGCTCAAGTCAATCCCTTCCAAAGACCGCTTTTCCTGCATGCAAATTCTCTCCTCCTTTTTCATCTCTATATTTTCCTTCTTCTCCAGTCTCGTTTGTCTAGTTCGCTCTCTCGTTGTGGATATGAGCTGCCCTGCTTCGTGTATGTTCTCGTTTGTCTAGTTCGCTCTCTCGTTCTGGATATGAGCTGCCCTGCTTCGTGTATGTTCTCGTTTGTCTAGTTCGCTCTCTCGTTGTGGATATGAGCTGCCCTGCTTCGTGTATGTTTTCGTTTGTCTAGTTCGCTCTCTCGTTGTGGATATGAGCTGCCCTGCTTCGTGTATGTTCTCGTTTGTCTAGTTCGCTCTCTCGTTGTGGATATGAGCTGCCCTGCTTCGTGTATGTTTTTCCCTTTTCATTAGTTACTGCATGTTCTTGACAATCCATCCAAAAGTGTCCATTTCTTTACACAGCCTGCATTCAGTCACACACCTTCTTGCTTTATATCCTTTCTCCCCAGACCGGTTACATTGTATCTTTACACAATAATTAATTAAATGAGAAAAGTCCCCACAAACAAAATCTGATTTAGGCTGACCAGCATATTGTAATGTCCGTCTACAGCCAGCCACAAAAAATAGCACTTGGCAAGTGTCTTTGAACCTCCACCCCTCTTTCCGTAAGTTTCTCACGTCTCTAACTTTCATAGTATTGCTTTCTTCTAATTTGTATTTCTTCATTGCCCTTTTCTGTTTTGTATATTGTGGTTTATTTTCTTTATACTGTGGTTTTCTTGTGTCTTGTTTTAATTGCATATTTAAACTATGAAAGACACTATGGTTGTATCTTTTGTGAGTCACACAGAAATTAGAATGGGGCAATTGTGGTTAATTACCTGTGAACTGAGCGTGCAGTTAGGGTGTAACCCTTCCATTTAAGGCATAAAATAAAACATCTCAAGGCTTTACTGCAAAAAATCCCTGAGACTCTGACACAGATTGCTGCAAGGGAAAGGTTAGTTTGTTTTTTTTATCTTGTATTTTGTATTGCTTCATTGCCTTCTTCTATTTTATATATTGTGTTTTTGTTTTCTTTACACTGCATTTCACTTGTATTCTGCTTTTAATTATATATTTAAACTAGGAAAGAGACCACAGCTGTGTCTCTTGTGAGTCACACGGAAATTAAATTTTCCTCCACCCTCCAACCTTGATGCTGTTGTGTTTTTAAACTTAGCTGTCTTTCTAGTTAGCATCCCCTTATATTCTATTTGACCACATATTTCCATCCCTCTCTTGTTTCATTTTGTGAAATCGCCCCCCTTCAGCTTTATAAATTTATTGGCCACCCCATTGTATTCTATACAACCAGAATGCAATGTAACCACCCCCTTCCAATCTCTCTTGCTCTTTTAAAATTAGTGGTTCCTCACTTAGCTAAAGCATAAGTTAGGCCTCAGTTCATATTTAACTGCTTAGTGGACACTGCAGCTCTTAGGATATTAACCAATTTTTCCATCATACATTTAAAATGAGAAACAGACCACCAATTATTGGAGAGCCCACATTCTACCTCTCAATAGTCTTCTTGGGATTAGTGCTTCTGTTTTGCTCCTGGTGAGCTTAGGGACATTATTTCCAGGAGGCTTCTGATCACCAGGAAAGCCTAATATCTGCTTCATATGTGCCAGCTTGGAATTTGTGCTTATATTTTACTCCTGGTGAGAGAAGGAGCAGAGTGCATTGATTCTGGACTGTTTTGGATTGGGCAGTGAGTGTCTATGTTGGACCCTCTTGATTTGTCTGGTTGCTATTCAAGGTATCCTCCAGGAAAAGGCTACAACAAGCCTTGTATCATTCTGGGACAAGACTGTCGATCACCAAAGAGCTTTTGGCCTACTTCTCATCTTGGGATTGGTGCTAATGTTTTGCTTCTGGTGAGAGAAGAAGCAAGGAGAATTGTATCCCAGCAGGATGGAACTGTGCTGACACCAGCAGTAGTAGTAGCCAGGCAGTAGCCATTCACGCGACTCCCCTCTTTTCTTGACAAAGCTAGTTCTTTGTTTTCAGTAAGTACTGCTTGATTTGTTTCTAACTTCAAAATATCTGCCCAAATACTTCATCCATGAATCGTCAGGGTCTACTTATCAGTTATCCATCAGGTGGTTGGTAGTGGCCTCTATAGAAGTAAACACCTTGAGTTGGCATTTGTCCTGTAAAAGCACCCTTGAAATTTCTCCAATACCAGCTGCACACAGGGAGCTAGTTTGCAGTGACAAGCACTGCCCCCAGAACTGCAAACCATATACTCCTGACATTACTTTATATTCTCACTCCAACTGCCTAATAAATAAAAAAGGGCCTGTTGCCATGGATATGAACTTTCCCACTATCTCTTTTACCATCTTGTTGGATAAGGGCATCCTGAGGCAATGTAGAAATTGCCACATGTTTACTGACAACCAGTTAATTCTCAGAAAAAAAATATTTGTTATGTCAGAAATGTATTTACACAATGTCACTGGAGGCAAACCTCTCACATAAAAGTACTCCTAATGTCAATAAGATTGTCAATAGTACACACACTGCACCCATCACACACAGTTCAAAGCAGACACATAGACCCACATATGCAGAGGCACTTAAATGTAACCTTCCTAAACCGCAAAGACCTCCTAGAGGAAGTACACATAACAAATACCCTCAGCAGCCCCAAATGCAATCTTTCAAAACAACACCCACATCAGCATATACAGCCACATCTCATGAAGTCTCTACTTCTACGCCGATAGGCTAAGCCACCACACAATCCAACATTCTGGTCATTGGAGGGTCAATTGTGAGATACATTAATGTCGTTGACACCAGGCTGAGTAGGGAGAAAGTCACAGTCAGATGCTTATCTGGGGCGAGGATCTGCCACATTATGCATGCACTCAGGTCATTGGACCACAAGTACCACTATGACTCTGTCATAGTCCATTTGGGTGTAAATGACCTGAGACATGCCCCCTAGACAATATGAAGACAGACATCATGGAGCTCTCAGAATATGTGTCCCAGGCTAGAATTAACCTACCACTGAGTAGCATTTTACCTTCTCCAAGGATGATGCCACAATTTGAACAGAAGGTGACTGACATTAATAACTGGTTTAGTTTCTGGTGTCATTCTAAGGGGGTGCAATATCTGTCAGCATTGAAGGAGATGGTCAGCAGACCACATTGCTTTGCCAGGGATGGTCTGCATCTCTCGCCTCTAGGCTTTTGAATATTAGCTAAAATATTGTCCTCCCCCCATAGAGCCTTATTTAGGCAATGCCATACTGAATGTACTTCCAACATAGAAAATCAAACCAAAAAAAAATCTAAAGGTATTACTGCTCAGTGCTAGGAGTCAAAACAAAAAACTCTACTCCCTATAAACTCTCCTCAACCCAGAGAATGCTGACATCTGTGTCATCACTGAGACATGCTTTAAAGCCACAGAGAGCACACCGACAGTGCAAGGTTATAATCCCTTCCACACATTTAGACCAACTACTACACAGACATGGACTAAAGGTGGAGGTGTCTCGATTTACATAAAAAAATAAATATACTTCAAGGCAGTCAAACAGGGCAATGCACTTGAGCTTCTCCATGTTCAAATCACCACAGGCAAAATCCAATACCACTTCCTTGCAAAGTATAGGTCCCCCTCTGTGGTCCAAGAAACCCATAAAATGCATTTAAAGTTATTGGAAGCACATGCCATCCAACCCAATACTATATTCATGGATTCATAGGTTCATAGGTTCATACTAGGCTATCTGCCCTGGGGCATTTATAATCCTAGCCCGATTGTGTTTGGCTTACGCCACCCCTTGATTTGAGTATACTGTGCCCTTTTTAAAGTTTAGTTTACTGTGCCTCTGTCTAATAGTGACACGGAAGTAATCCCCGGGACAAACTTACGATCCCCCATCCACTCATCAAGATTCTTCTTGAAGAGAGTCAGTGAGGTGCTCTGCCTAACATGAATTGGAATTCTATTCCAGAGCGAAGGGAGCCTCTGGGTTATGAATTTGTCCCTCCAGCATGTTCTATTTATTTCTGTGCTGAGATTCAAGTCCCTCGAGCGCGTGGCTCTAAGGGATTTAGATTTACTGAGGTGGAGCATGTCCATTAATTCTGGGTTGGACATAGCTTTATATGTCAGGCATAGATCGCCTCGAAGTAGGCAGTATGCAACTGAGTAGAGCTGGAGTTTTTTTAACCAAGCAGCATATGGCATCTGTTTGAGTCCCTTGATCCTCCTGGTGAGGTACTTTTGGGGTCTTTCTAATTGCTGCAGTTGTCAGGTAAGGTACATCCCAAAGGGGGCATTGTATTCTATGATGGGCCTGATGAGGGATGAATAAAGGGGCACGATTACCTCTCTTGATCTAGATGTGAATCCTTTCATGATGAGGTGTGCTATGTAGAAGGTCTTTCTAACCACTTTGGCAATGTGGTTGTCAAAGGAGAGATTGCTATCAACTTGGGTCCCCAGATCCCTAATTACTTTCTCTGTACTTAATGGGTTACCACCTATGTGGTAATTTGTGGGCACATTGTTTTTGCCAAAGGGTATGACTATACACTTTTTGGCATTTAGCTTTAGACCATGGCTCTGGCACCAGTTATCCGTCTCTGCGAGACCTTTTTGAAGGATGTTTGTGTCAGCTGGAGAGTCGATTATGGTGCCCAGTTTGCGGTCATCTGCGAACTTGGTGAGCCATAGTCCTCCCATGTTGGCATGTACCTCAGAAAAGTAAATGCCAAACAAGAGAGGTCCCAGGACAGAACCTTGTATGACGCCACTTGTGACCGGTTTCGAGTCTGACATGGCTCCAGAAACTCTGACTCTGTGGGTTCTGTCTTTGAGCCAGTTTGCGACCCATCTTGTGACATAGGGGTTTATATTTAGGCTGGATAGCTTATCTATGATGCCCGAGTGGGGTATTGTGTCAAATGCCTTTGCAAGGTCCAGATAGGCTGTGTGGACTACCTTCCCTTCATCTATGGCCTTGGTGACTGTTTCGAAGAAGTCAACCAGGTTCAAAAGGCAGGATCTGCCCTTGACGAAGCCAAATTGGGTAGGATCTAGTGTCTGTAGGTCCCTAATGTCTTTGTTTATGAGTTCCATGATGATTCTCTCCATAGCCTTGCAGACTAGGCTAGTCAGGCTTATGGGGCGATAGTTTCCAGGGTCCGTAGAGGCACCACCTTTGTGGAGTGGGACCACTGTTGCTGTACGCCATTCTTTGGGCACATATCCTGTAGTGAGGCTGAGATTGTACAGCAGTTTTACTTGAGGGATTAGTTCTTCTTGGAGTTCATGTAGGACACAACCCGGGACGCCATCTGGTCCCATGGAAGCAGTGTTTTTTGCTTTGGAGAGGGCGGCCTTCACCTGAGCATCAGGATGATGTTTGGGAGGCTGCACTCTGCTGGGATAGATACTTGCTCTTTTGGGGGGGAGGGGGTGGAGAAGTTTGCACTGAACCTGTCTGCCAGGATATTGGCGATGTCTGTGGGTTCAGTGTATTTTTTGTCATTTAGAATCAACTCAGATTAAGTCTGTGAGTTGCATCCCAGGTTCCTAACATAACTGAAAAAAGCCTTATGATTGTCTTTAGTGCTCTGTGCAATTTTTCTCTCAAAGCTGGCCTTGGAGGATTTTATGAGGGATTGTAATTTTTTGCTAGTACTGATCAGAGATGCCTTCCCTTTTAGGGATTTTGCTCTATCATGTAGTAGCTTCCTCCTTCTGTTGTACAGTTTATTTATGGCTGGGGTCCACCAGACTGGATGCCTGCCTTTGGATGATTGAGTCTTGATTTTGTTTGGGATAGCATGATCCATGCATTGCTGGAGATGTCCGTAGAATGTGTTTATATAGGATTCTGCAGTTTGGGCCATAGTTTCCACTGGCCCTGGGGCCTTGAAGGATTCCACTTCGGTTTTGAGAAGTGTGAAGTTCACTTTTGAGAAGTTTTTCACTGTGGTGTTCTGGGCTGGGGGTGGGGTCGGAATGTGGATATCCAGTGAAATTAATTTATGGTCTGATCTTACCAATGAGGGATATACTTCTGGTATGCAGCATAGAGTCCCCATGTTGGTAATGATCAGGTCTAGTATGTTTTCCCCTCTTGTGGGAGTGGTGACTAGTTGTTCCATAGCATTTGAGTTTATAAATTCCAGGAACCTTTGGGCTAAGGTGCTGGGGCTTGAGTAATGCTCCCAGTCTATGTTTGGGTAGTTGAAGTCGCCCAATATAATGGTGTTCGGAGAGATCTTCATGTTCTCCAATGTTTTCAGGAAAGCCGAGTGGGATTCCTGACTTTGAAAGGGTGGTCTGTAGGATGCTATAAACTGAAAAGCAGTCTTGCCCACTGTCAGTTGCACATGGATGGTCTCCGATACTTCGTGCAATGCCACTAACCTGGAGGTGTGGATATCCTTGATAAATATGGAAACTCCCCCTCCTTTTGTGATTCGGTCCGGGTTTTGGGGCCGAAAAGCATGATATGAGGTATAACCTGGTAGTGCTGGGGTGCTCTCTGGAGCCTTGAACCAGGTTTCTGGCACTGCACAGATATCGATGTTCTCCATACTGAGGAGAGCTTCGAGTGCATCTTGAGGTTAAGACTTCTGGCGTTTAGCAGCATTACCCTTAGTTTCTTGTTCCTTGTGCTGTCTATGGAGGTGGGTTTGACTTTTGAGCCTTGCCTAAAAAAGGCACTATGGGGGTGGCAAAAGCCTTTGCCAATATCCGAAAGCCCAGGGGTGACAGGTGCAAGCCGTCCCTAGCGAAGCAACGTGGCTTGTCGAGCATGTCATCCCAGGCTGACAGACACTGGATCCCCTTTGAATGACACCAAAATTTTAGCCAATTGTTAAAATCGATAATTTTGTCTTATTACTGTGGCATCATTCTAGGTGAGGGTAAGATGCTGCTCAAGGTCAGGGTCATACTGGCCTGGGCTACATGATCAGAGAGCTCCTCTATGTGTCTTTTCATGTAGTCGAGGGAGGTACGTCTCAGGTCATTCACGCCAGCATGTACAATGACTGAGTCATATTTGTATTTGCTTTGGAGTGACCTGAGTGCTTGTGTTACGTGGCGGATCCTAGCGCCCGACAGGCAGCTCACTGTGACCTTCTCTTTATTCAGCCTGGTGAGCGGGACATCAGTGTGTCTGACAACAGAGTCACCTATTACAAGAGTATCAGGTGTGTTATTCAGTGTTAAGGGCTGTGACTGCTTGGCACACTGACTTTGTGTGCTATGTGTTGTACGTGTTTTGTTTTGGGGTAGTGTTTGCTTGGATGTCTGCTTGGAGGTCTCTGTTGATTAGGTAGATTTTTATTTAGAGCCTCCGAGTATGTTTTTGTGTTTTTATGTGTTTGGTTCGCTGTTGTGGTGGGACTATGTGATACTGGAATTGTGTTGTGTGAGGTTACCTTCTCCTCCTGACTGGTTACACCAGTTTTGAGATGAGAGAGCTCAGCCTCCAGTTTGGCTATATGGTTGCATCTCTCACATATATTTGAACCTGTTTGGAGGAGGAGAGGGTTGTCCGTGTACATGAGACAGTTGTAACATTGCCTCAAAATTCCCAGATTCACCAGCTGGTCTGGAGAGGAAACCATTGACTGACCTTTGGACATGCTAGAGTAATATAGGGAACTGAATTAAAACGGACCAATAGGGGACAAGGTAATCGTAGAACGTATAAGAGTAAGTAGTGCTTATGGTTTATTAGTGCTAACTTGTAAGATTACTTATTTGGACCAGTGAGGGGCCTTAGAATGAGAATATGGTGTTTAATTTGAGAGATAGAGCAGTTCTAAGGGAAAAAGTGAAGAGCAGACTTTGTGGAGCCAGGAATAGTTTAAAACCAATTAGGCGGTGCTGCCCGATGTTGCGCTATGTGCAAAAACGTGCAAAACCACGCAAAACAGGGTTTTAAGAGAGGAAGATCTAGGAGTTTGGAACTGACCCAAAATGGCCAATAAAACTACAGTTTCAAGGCAGTAACCACTCCCACAGGGGCATGCAGGCTGCTCAATGTTTATCACTGCCACTGATGAACACAGAGACTTCCCTTTAGCCCAAGCAAACAATGGTCTCCAAGAAACTTACAAACAGTTCAGAACAGCAAATCTGTAACTGAACTTTTTTAAATCTCAGAAAAGTGGGAAAAAAGCAAGATTTTTTTGTTTTTTTAAGGAAAGCAGAGGTTCACAAGTATCAACAAGTTAGAACAGTGCAGTAAATGACCCCACACTTGAGTGCTAGGCCAGAGACAGATAAAATGCAAGTTTTAAGAAAAAAACGATTTTAAAAATAAGTGCACGCAGGAAATTCAGTAATCAGCTCTAGGTTGTGTTCTAAATACAGTTAGAGTCAGCATTACAGTCCTTGGGGACACACATAGACAGTAATCTACCTTTGACTATCTCTACACAAGTGAGAAAATCATTCTACATTGTATAACTTAGAAACAAAGCTGTGGCATCTAGTTCCAAGGAAGTCACTGCTCCATTGTATTCAGCATTCATCAGATCTGTCATTGACTACAATGCCCTCTTTGGTATGTACCTAATCAGGCATATCCAACAACTAGAATGTCCACAGAGGTTCATCACTAAAAGAATACAGGGTAGACCACCTCAAAGTCCTATTCCTGTCTTCTGTCTGCTACAGGCTGTTGAGGGGAGATAAATGTCTAGCATGTGAGACAGACATTGTCATATCCCACCCTGATAGACCTCCTGCATATTCGCATAATAAATATCACCAGAATTACCAATTCTAAAGACATAACCCTTGCCCATGATATAACTAGGACCTGCCTTAAGAGATAGGTATGTATTCCAGGGAATACCCCTTCTCTGGAATATGCTCCCCATCCACATGAAGCAGAGTTCCACCCTAACCCAATTCAAGTGTAACTTGGATAATTGGATGGGGAACAGGAAATTCATCCCTGGTTTGGCACCTGTGTCTCTAATGGACACAGGCATGCTGTAAATGTTTCATTTCCCATGCCCCTGCTTACATTTGTCAAGAGTGTGAGAACTTTTCAGAGGTTTGGGATGCATGGCTAGGCTTAAAAAGGCCTTTGTGGTCATTAGGCAAGTAAATACCTATGAATCTCTGAATATTATCAACAGTTTCAGACAAACCCCATGTGCTTTTGCTTTTTTTAACATCTTATTCCATTTCATCAGCTCTATACTGTAAAGTAACATTTTTAACATTTAGGTTACTACCAGAACAATGTTTGATAGATAACGGATAAATGTCCTTTTTGTCACAGAATTTCAGAAATTTCAAGATCAGTCCCTAGATTCAAATGTTAAGTCACAAAAAGTCTCTGTCACTATATATGTATTTAAAAGACTGAATTTCTTGAGCTTTACATTCCAGAACAGTTACCACATTGTCCCATACATAACATCTGTCTGTCATAGTCTCATTTTTTCATAGATTCATAGATTGTTACTAGGCTAATGACCTGGAGGACCTTTGTAAGCCTAACCACATTTTCCCAACACAGTAATGATGTCCTGTATCCAAACAGAACATTGAAGGCCAGGCATTTATAAGCTACCTGTGTCCATAAGGGACATGGGTATAAGGCAGGGTGGAAATTTCCTCCACTTGTCTAGGTTACCCTTAAACTAGGTAATAGATGAACGTAGCTTAACATGGATGGGTAACCAGTTCTATAGGAGGGGCAATCTCTGGTACAGATATCTGTCTCTCCAGCATGTTCTGTTTAATCCTTAGACCTTGCATTTCTCACACTCTTTGCCTTAAAAATATGCAGGAGATTCATAAGTATTGGGTTTGCAGATGCCTTGTAAGCCAGGCATCAATTGCCCCTCAGCAATCTATAGGAGAGTGAGCAGAGGGAAAGGGCTTTAAGGTGCTCTGCATAAGGTGTTTGTTCCGCCTTGTATTCTTTTTCTAAGGAACCTCTGAGGTCTCTCTAGTTGCTTCATATGCCTGGTCAGGTACATACCGAAGGGAGTATTGTACTCTATGGTTAGTCAGATAAGAGTGGAGTACAGTGGGATAATGGCCTGTTTGGACCAAGATGCCATGCCCTTACTTATAAGTTACACAACATAAAAGGATTATGTGTTTACACTTCCCAAAGGATACAATTATCCATTTCTTAGCACTGAGTTTAAGACCATGGCTTTGGCACCATTCAGACCTGTTTGAAGATTGCTAGTGTCTGTGGGGGAGTCAATGATAGCCCCCAGCTTGCAATCATCTGAAAACTTAGTCAGCCATATACCTTCAGCATTTGCTTCCATTTCAGAGAAATAGATGCCAAAAAAGAGCGGGCCCAGTACTGAGCCCTGAGGGACTCCCCTAGTGACTGGCCTCTTGGTGAAGGGGAATCACCTATTTAGGCCACCTGAGTCCTATTAGTGAGACAGTTGGCTATCCGGCAGTTGATAAAAGGGTTTATATCTAATTTAGTCAGCTTGTCTATAATGCATGAGTGGGGTATTGTCTCAAAAGCCTTGACCAGATCGAGGTAAGCTGTGTGCACAGTCTTACCTTCTCCAGTGCTTTGGTGAATCTCTCAGAAAAGTCCACTAGATTTAATAGGCAGAAATTTCCTTTAACAAAACCAAAGTGTGATGGTTCCAGCATTTACAGGTTACCTGTGTCCTCATTTATCATGTCCATGATGATTATTTCCATGCCTTACAATGAAGCTGGTAAGATTACTGGACCTCTAGTTACCTGGATCTGTGGTTGGATCTCCTTTGTGCATAAAATCTGACTGAAGGCTCCGGTTGAAAAGTGATTCAAGTGGAACAGAAAGGTCATATTTCATGCTATTTATTAAAGATCCTGGGATGTTATGGGGCCTATCAATGCAGTATTTTTGGCCTTGAAAAGTGCACTGATGACCTGTTCCCTAGTAATGACCGGGGGGATTGTGGCATGCAGTATTTCCTTTAGACTATCAGATAGGGGATTGAAGGGAGAAATATTGAGTTGAACCTGTCAGCTAAAAGTTTGGAAATGGTCAATTATAATAAGTTCTTCACTTTGTTACGCATTTCCCCTGAGGTTACAGACATAGCTGTGGAAAGCATTGTGGTTGTCATTTGCCTGAGGAGCTATTTTTTTCTTCAAATTTAGCATTTGATGTATTAATTAACCCTCTTAGCTGCCTGTTTTGATTGGTCAGGGGGCTTGTAGTATGTTTGGCTTTGTTCCTTCTATGCTTGGCCAAGATTTGTTTTTCTTTTTTTTTTGTATGACCAATTGATACTGTAATTCCACCCTGGTGGCCTGTCTTTTGAGTTTGTCTTATTCTTAATATAAGTGGGCACAGCTCACTCTAAACAGCTGTTAGTATGGCTGTACAGAGATTTTGTAAATAGCTTAGCATATGCTATGGTGTTTACCAGGTTTGAGGGTACTTGGAATTTAGCCAAGGTGTTGCTTCGTAGAGAGAGGTTAGCTTTGGAATAGTTCCTAAAGGTTTTTAGTTTTGCTGTATCCAGGGATTAAATTTTTATTTCAAGTAATACTGCCTTATGGTCAGATCTGATGAGCAAAGACAATACATTGGGTGAGGAACATCAGCCCCTAATGTTTGTCAGTACAAGATCAGGCATGTTTGTACCCCTAGTACTGACAAAATTTGCAGATGATTGCAAATTATGAGCTGTCATTAAATCTCACACTGACACAAATGTTCTCCAGAAGGGGCTGACACAGGCAAACAACTGGTGTCAGAGCCATGGATTAAAACTAAATGCCAAGAAATGCATAATAGTATCCTTTGGGAAGCCATCCATTTCTGGCAACTATCATATTGACAACACACCCCTTAGAGTTGACCCAGTAGTCAGGGACTTAGGGACATCCAAAGATAGTAATCTAGCCCTTGACAATCATGTGTCTACAGTGGTGAAGAGATCATTCTATGCTGTGCGACTTATAAACAAAGGTATTGTATCTAAGTCAAAGGAAGTCATTGTTCCACTGTATTCAGCATTCATCAGACCTATCATTGAGTGCAATACCCCCTTTGGTATGTACCTAACCAGGCATCTCCAAAAACTGGAATGTCCATAGAGGTTCCTCACTAAAAGAACACAGGGCATAAGTAAAATGTCCTATGCAGACCCCCTCAAGGCCCTATCCCTGTATTCGGTCTCCTACAGGCTTTTGCGGGGAGATCTGTGCCTGGCATACAGGGCATTGTCAGACCCCACTTTGATGGGTCTCCTGCATATCCACAAAATAAAGGGCACCAGAATTACTCATTCTAAAGACTTAAACCTTGCCTTTGATATAAATAGGACCTGTTGGAGAGATAGGTAGGTATCACAGAAACTACCCCATCTATGGAACAGGCTCCCAATCCACGTGAAGCAGAGTTCCTCCCTAACCCATTTCAAGTGCAACTTGGACAATTGGATGGGAAACCAGAAATTCATCCTTGCTTTGTCTCCTATGTCTGTAATGGACACAGGTAACCTGTAAATGGTTAATCTCCCAGGCCCATGCTTAAGCTTATCAAGATTATCAGAACTTGTCAGAGATTTGGGATGCATGGTTAGGCTTAAAAAAGCCCTTGAAGTTGTTAGTCTATTAAACACCTATAAACCTATGAACCTAGTATGAAAGTGGACCAACTGTTCCAGGATGTTGGTATTAACAACCTTTAGGAATCGCTGGGCTTTTGCATTAGAAGTGTTGTAGGATTCCCAGTCTATAGAGGGGTAGTTGAGATCCCCCATAAATATCATATTGGACTGAGTGGTGAGGGACTCTAGTACATTGAGATAAGTAGTATTGGTTTCCTAGGACATGGAGGGGGACCTATAGGTTGCAAGAATATGGTACAAGACCCTGTTTATGGTGAGTTGCACATGTATGAGTTCTAGTGGTCATACAATTTAACTAGTCTGGATGTGAGGTTGGTTTTCATATAGACTGAGACTCCCCCATCTTTAGTTCCCTCCTCTGCAGTAGTTGGTTTAAAGGTGTGAAAGGCATTATAACCTTGCATTGCTGAGGTACTCTCCATGACTTTAAACCATGTCTCTGATGCTACACAGATGTCTACCCTCTCCAGGGAGAGGACGGTTTGCAGGGAGAGGAGTTTCTTGTTAAGATTTCTAGCATTGAGAAGTACCACCTTCTAATATTCCTTCATAGGTTCAGTTAAGTCAGGAAGTTTATCATTTTGGAAATGCCTAAAAAAGGAACTACAGGGGTGGAAAAGGTATTTGCCAATATCCAAAAGCCTAGAGGAGATAAGTGCAAAGCATCCCTGGCCATATCTCTCAATTGTACAAATTTTCACAGAATGTCCAGATTTATGCCTCGTATTTTTGGTCCATTTTAATAAAATTATGGTTTTCTGGCAAATCATTAATGATTGAAGTCAGAAAATAATGACAAACATTTGCATTTCAGACTTCATACCCTTCAGAAAATGTATGGAAATGTAAAACCTGTTATTCTATCAACTTTCTGTTTGTATGAGCAATATTTAAAAATTGTCTCTAGTTTTGAGTCTTTGTCCCCACATATTTCATGGTGTTGTCCAGATTTTTTGCTCTAAGAGGCTGAGAGATGTGTCCCTGGCAAAGCAACGTGGTCTATCAACCATATCCTCCCAGGCTGTCCAATGTTATACCCCCCCCCCCCAGATTGACACCACAAACTAAGCCAATTGTTAAAATCAATCACTTTCTGTTGATAACGTGGCATCATCCTTGGTGAAGGTAGTTTGCTGCTCAGTGCTAGGATCATACCTGCCTGAGACACATAATCGGCAAGCTTTATCATGTTTTGCTTTTGTTCTAATTCTCACAGTTAGGCTACTCTCCCTTTTTCCCTGCTGTCATTGCTACATACATTTTATCATGGGATCATAGGAAGTTACTAGGCTATTGGCCCTGTCCTAAGGCTCTTACAAGCCTAGCCAAGATTTTAGCCCATGTTCCAAGAAGTCAGCACCCTATGCCACTGTCCAGCAGGGACATGGGTGGAATCCCAGGGTGTATTTTCTGTTCCCCATCCAGTTATCCAGGTTGCGCTTAAAAAAGTTTAATGAGGTACTCTGCTTTAAGTGGAGAGGGAGTCTATTCCACAAAAGGGGGAGTCTCTGGGACACAAATCTGTCCTGCCATCAAGTCCTATTGATGTCACAGACCAGGGTGAGGTTTTGCGTCTGGGTTACTCGAGTGGAGCTTGACTTGCAGTATGCAACAGTTCCATCAGGGCGGGGTCTGAGATTGCTTTGTATTCCAGACAGAGGTCACCTCTAAGGAGTCTGTAGGATACTGAGTAGAGGGACAGGGCTTTTAGCCTCTCTGTGTAGGGTAGATGTTTGAGGCCCTATATTCTCCGGGTGAGGAATTTCTGTGGTCTCTCCAGCTGCTGCATGTGCTTTGTGAGGTACATGCCAAAAGGGGGATTGTATTCAATAATCAGTCTTATAAGGGAATAATACAGGGATGGTATGACCACCTTGTCCCTGGATGAGATACCCTTACTAATGAGGTGGACCATGTAGAAAGCTTTCCATACAATGGAGGCAATATGTTGGCCAAAAGTCAGTTTGCTATCAACCTGGGTTCCCAAGTCCCTCATGGCTGATTGCATGCTTAGTTTTGGCATTCAGTTTGAGGCCATGTTCCTGGCACCAGTCATTTATTTGAATGAGACCATCTTGGAGAATGTCCACATCATTTGGGGAATTGATGACAGCACACAGCTTGCAGTCATCTGCAAACATGATCAGCCATAGCCCACTAGATTTGGCCTACACCTCTGAGAAGTATATCCTAAACAGCAGAGGCCCAAAGACCGATCTCTGGGGTACACACTTGTTACTGTTCTACTATTTGAGATGGCTTCCCCTATTTTGACTAGGTGGGTTCTGTCAGTGAGCCAGTTTACTACCCATCTGATAACATATGGATTGATGTCTAGTTGAGAGAGGTTATCTATTATACCTGAGTGGGGAATAGTATTGAAGGCCTTAGCCAGGTCAATGTAAGCAGTGTGCACCATCTTCCCCTCGTCTATGGCCTTGGTGACTGTCTCAAAGAAGTCGACCAAATTTAACAGGCATGACTTCCCTTTACAAAACCAAACTGTGTGGGATCAAGTGTCTGAAGGTTGCCAATGTCCTTGTTAATGAGGTCCATGATAATCTGCTCCATGGCCATGCAGATCAGCCTAGTTAGGCTGATGGGGCTATAATTTCCCAGATCGGTGGATGCACCACCTTTGTGAAAAGGGATGACAGTAGTTGTCCTCCACTCGGCTGGAATGAAGCTGGTACTCAGGCTTTGGTTGAATGTGGTACCTAATGGTGCTGCAAGTTTCTGCCTGAGTTCATGTAGGATGCAGCCTGGGATGTTATCGGTTCCCATGGAGGCTGTATTTTTTTGCCTTTGAGAGGCCAGTGATGACTTGCTCCTTAGAGATAAGGGGAGGGGGGCAGATATTGGGGATGTCCTGTTTTACTGATGGGGGGACAGAGGAGTGAAGTTTTCATTGAACCTGTCTGCCAGCAGGTTGGTTATATCTACAGGGTTTGTGTATGTGGTGTCCTTGACCACCGCTTCTAAGCAGATCTGAGTGCTTCCCTTGAGACTGCAGACATATGTGAAGAAAGCATTATGATTGTCTTTAGTAGATGTGGCCAGTTTGGACTTGAAGTTTGCTTTGGAGGATTTCACTAGTGCTCTTATTTGCTTGTTCAGGCTAAGGAGAGATTGCTTCCAATTAGGCACCTGCTCGTTCTTGGTCCTGGACAGCAAATTTTTTTCATTTATTTATAGAGTTTATTTACTGTAGATGTCCACCAGACAGATTTACTCTTCCTTGCGGAGGATGATTTTGTCCTGTCAGGTATTCCTGATTCCATGCAGCTATATAAGTGCTTGTATAGTGCTTTGGTGTAAGTTTGGACATATGTGCCAGCTTCTGTGGAGGGAGAGGGGGCCGTGAAGCTGTTTATACCTTCCCTCAGGAGGTTGTAATCAGCTTTGGAGAAATTTTTTTGTTTGACCCTAGCCAGGGGGGGGGGGGGTTCGGGAGTGATGGCGACTTTGAAAGTGACTGCTTTGTGGTCAGTTGTTACTAGAGATGATGACACTGTAGGGATGCTGCTGTGGTTACTCATGTTGGTTAATACCAAGTCCAAAATATTTTCACCTCTTGTGTGGATGTCAACCAACTGGTCCAAGACATTTGCATTGACAAAAATCAAGGAATTTCTGGGCATTTGTATTTTAGCATGAGTATTTCTTCCAGTCTGTGGTTGGATAATTAAAGTCGCCCAGGATCAGAGTAAAGGGGTGAATCTTGATAGTTCAAAGAGGTCCAAATAGGTGGAGTGGGCAACTTGAGTCACAGTTGGAGGCCTGTAGCTAGCTATGATTTGAATAGGGGGGGTCTTGTCAATTGTTAATTGCACCTGGAGTATTTCCTGTGCATCATACTGTTTGACCAGCATAGAGGTGTGTATGTCTTTTATATATATATTGCAACTCCACCTCCTTTTGTTTTACTGCCCACAGCTTGGGGTCTGAATGAATGATAGGATGAGTAACCTGGTATGGCTGGGGTGCTCTCTGCAGCTTTGAACCAGGTTTCTGTGACTGCACAAATGTCAGATTCTTCCAGGGTTAAGAATGCTTGCAACCAGTGCATTTTCATATTTAGACTCCTAGTGTTTAGCGGCATGACCTTTAATTTACATTTAGATGAAATTTTCATGATGGTAGTTTTGACCTCATGGCATTACCTAAAAAAGGCACTATGAGGGAGGCAAGAGCCTTTGCCAGGAGCCTGAAGCCCAATGGAGACAGATGCAGGCCATCTCTGGCAAAGCATCGAGGCTTGTCACTCATGTCATCCCAGGCTGTCAAGTACTGGATCCCCTTTGAATGACACCAGAAACTAAGCCAGTTGTTAAAGTCAATCATTTTTCTGTTTGTATTGAGGTATCACTCAGGGTGATGGTAGGATGCTGCTTAAGGCTAGGGACACACCTGCCTGGGACACATTCAGTGAGCTCGATCATGTCTGTCTTCATATAGTCCAGGGAGGTACGTCTCAAGTCATTCACCCCAACACAGACTATGACAGAGTCATAATAGTACCTGTTAAGAAACATGAGTGCATTGGTGATGTGGCAGATTCTGGCACCTGACAAACAACTAACCGTGACTTTCTCCTTATCCAGCCTAGTGAGGAGCACATCTGTGTGTTTCACAATGGAATCTCCTATGACTAATTTGTTGGGTTTATGTTGAGGCCTTAGTGGCTATGAGACACAGGTGTGTGGACTGTGTGTGGTGTGGTGGGCAGTGGAGTTTGCGTGTGTTTATGCCTCGGAGGTCTCTTTTGTTTGTGTATGCTTTTGTTGAGGGCCTCTGCATATGTGGGAGTGTGTTGTGTAGGTGTAAGTGGTGTTTGAGGTCTGGTATTCATGTTGCCAACCTTCTCAGTGCCAGATATACTGGTTTGTGGGGGAGAGAGCAATGACACTAGGTGCTTGATGTAATTGCATCTCTCACAAATTGTGTTCCTAAGTGGCAGTAGTAGAGGGTTGTCCGTGCACATGAGGCAGTTGTTACACTGTCTCAGGATGCCCATATTGATTAGACTGGCAGGAGAAAATGTAGGAAATTGTCCATCCATATTTGTCAGAAACTGAAAGAGCTAAGAGTGGAAAGGGAGGAAGGTCTATGAGTAGTACTACTACACAATAATGCAAGTGCTACTGAGGGAAACTTGTGGCTGGAATACCTCAAAAAGGGTTTAAAACCATCCAGCTGAAGCACTGCATGCAGCAGACCTGTATCTAGACTATGCTACTCAATTTTAAGGTTAAGAACTCAGCAAGAAAAAATTCACAATGAAGCACAGATTAATCACTTATAGTCAAAGAATAGAACTCACAGTATTAAAAAATACAGTTAAACAGCAACAAAATGCAGTAAAATGCAGTTACAGTAATGAATTGCAGTAGATAGCAATGAAATAGAGTTAATCAGTAGATTGCTTTGAAACAGTAGCTCACAATCACAACAGTAACAGACAGCACAAATAAAGCAGCAATTCAGTAGAATACTGTCATCAATTTAATGAGGCTACCAACAAGCAGTAATAAATGTGGCAAACTAAATGCATTTGAACTCCTAAGCACAACCAGCAAAATGAAGTAGAAAGCGGTACTTTTGTTTCTTTAGTAGAAAGTGAAGAGACAGAGATAATGAGGTGATTCAAGGTTCAGAAGGTAAAGGGGCGGGGCTTTACTAAGTTCTCACTAGAAACGGTAGAATGAGCTGATGTAATGTGACTGGGGGGAGTGTCGAGTATCAACTTTATACTATAGGTGGGCAACTCAAAGCCACCAAGATTTAAGACCACCACAACAGCTGGGCAGGTGGGTGGGACAAAAAAACAGTTGCACAGATTACACAGATATACAGTAAAATAGAAGTGCAGCAAACGGTTGAAAATAAACACTTATCTTTTTCCAATATCACTGCAGAGCAAATGGCAGAAAGCCTCTCACTGCAGCTTTGAACAGCTTGAGCAAGTAAGTGCAACTTGTTTAAAACACTGGCTATTAAAGGCAGAGAAACAGAAACCAGCCCAATTATTCAATCAAAAATAATAGTGCTTTTAGCTAGATCAAACTAGACTGATTCTTTCTGCCACAAAGAAAAACAGCTAGGCCTCTCTAGACAAAAGATTTTACTACAAGCTCAAAAGGTCACAAACAGTAACAGATATTCAGCTCTAAAAGGCAAAAAAGGAGGCTAAAAACAGTTGTACAGATTACACAGTTATACAGTAAAACAGAAGTGCAGAAGACAGTTGAAAATAAGCACTTATCTTTTTCCAGTACCACAGCAGGGCAAAAGGCAGAAGGTCAATCTCTCTGCAGCTTTGAACAGTTTGAGCAAACAAGTATAACTAGTTTAAAACACTGGCTATTAAAGGCAGAGAAACAGAAACCAGCCCAATTATCCAATCAAAAATAATAGTGTTGCAGGAATGCTTTTAGCTAGATCAAACTTGACTGATTCGTTCTGCCACAAAGAAAACAGCTAGGCTTCTTTAGACAAAATATTTCACTACAAGCTGAAAGGGTCAGAAACAGTAACAGATATTCAGCTCTAACAGACAAAAAAGGAGACTAAAAAACAGTTGCACTGATTGCAAAAACAGTTGTACAGATTGTAGAGATATGTAGTAAAACAGAAGTGCAGAAGACAACTAAAAATAAACAATTATCTTTTTCCAGTATCACAGCAGGCAGAAGGCCAGTCTCTCTGCAGCTTTGAATAGCTTCAGCAAACAAGTATATCTGGTTTAAAACACTGGCTACTAAAGGCAGAGAAACAGAAAGCAGCCCAGTTATTCAATCAAAAATAACAGTTTGCTTTTAGCTAGATCAAACTAGACTGATTCTTTCTGTCACAAGGAAAACAGCTAGGCCTCTCTAGATATAAACCTGCTGCATTCTCTGCTGTTACAAAACAAGACACCTTCTTACTTTGTTGCCACTATCATCCTTTACTTTCTGTCACTGCTGCAAAATTTTTGACCACTGCATTCTCTGCTACCACATTTGGCTGTTTTACCATATTACCATCCTCAGCACTTCTGAAAAAGTTATCTGCCACCTCACCCCATGAAACAGCAGAACTGTCACCTGGATCATCTTGCTCAATTATTTTCAACAAGTCCTCATCCGTAAGCCCTTCTGACACCACCACTTCAGTAGACTCGCTTACTTCCTTCTCCATTGAGACACCTAAATGCTGCTCATTTGTATCATCCACTACAATGAATCTTTATGTACTTTCTTGTTCTCCATATCAAACAAAATTTTATCCAAATTCTCATTTTCTCCCTCCAAACTTTCCATAGCTTTTCTCACCTTCTCCATTCTGAAGCTTCCCTTAGGCCTCTTCTTTGCTGCCATAACAGCCCTCCAGCACCAACTAGCATTTCCAAAGAGTAGGAAGAGGTCCCCGATGCCCTGGCCAAATTTCTCCTAGTCAGTTTTAATACCACCTTGGGTCTTCCATAAAAACAGGCCATTGGCCTAGTGGGACTAACCCAGTCAACAAAGTGAAAAGTAAATTAAAATAAAATATATGGTTAGTCATAACGCCAAAACAATCAACCTAAATACCTCAGAGTTCTTCAGAAAAATAACTGATGTGAACTTTCATACAAGTTTACATTTTATGCAACTTTTTGAAACAGTTTATTATCATTAATTTTTATGAGTAAATATAATTTATAAAAGAAGCCACAGAACCAAACATACTAGTAACAACAGAATTTCTAAACTACACAGTGTACCGTTTATCCGTGTGAAATCCTCTTTCTGCATTTCCTATCATTCAGTGGTGATCAGTTTAAGTTAGACTCACACTATGCATTTATCAAAACATCTTGAAATTGTTCTGTTATCCATCTGTAGCCACCCACCGATAAGACTCATTGTCGATCGGCAGGAATGATCTGATGCTGCACTTTCACAACTCACTGATGGCCTCTCTCTCTCTCTCTCTCTCTCTCTCTCTCTCTCTCTCTCTCTCTCTCTCTCTCTCTCTCTATCTCTGTCTCTCTCTCTCTCTCTCTCTCTCTCTCTCTCTCTCTCTGTCTCTCTCTCTCTCTCTGTCTGTCTCTCTCTCTCTCTCTCTGTCTCTCTCTCTCTCTCTGTCTCTCTCTCTCTCTCTCTCTCTCTCTCTCTCTCTGTCTCTGTCTCTCTCTCTCTCTCTCTCTCTCTCTCTGTCCTCTCTCTCTCTCTGTCTCTCTCTGTCTCTCTCTCTCTCTCTGTCTCTCTCTCTCTCTGTCTCTCTCTCTCTCTCTCTCTCCCTCTCTCTCTCTCTCTCTGTCTCTCTCTCTCTCTCTCTGTCTGTCTGTCTCTCTCTCTGTCTCTCTCTCTCTCTCTCTGTCTCTCTCTCTCTCTCTCTGTCTCTCTCTCTCTCTCTCTCTCTCTCTCTCTCTCTCTCTCTCTCTCTCTCTCTCTCTCTCTGTCTCTCTCTCTCTCTCTCTCTCTCTCTCTCTCTCTCTCTCTGTCTCTCTCTCTCTCTCTCTCTCTCTCTCTCTGTCTCTGTCTCTGTCTCTCTCTCTGTCTCTGTCTCTCTCTCTGTCTCTGTCTCTCTCTCTCTCTCTCTCTCTCTCTCTCTCTCTCTCTGTCTCTCTCTCTCTCTCTGTCTCTCTCTCTCTCTCCCGCTCTCTCTCTCAGTTCTGTCCAATGAGATTACACTTTTAATTACTGCCGCCTTCTGCATGTGCTGTTAAACACAAAAACACAGATTACGGTAGCAGATAGGGACTGGTTCATCTGATTCATAAACGGTTCACCTCCCAGGCCCGCACTTCTAAATGTTTCATCTTCCAAGCCCCTGCTTACACTTGCCAAGTGTACCGGAGATTGGGAATGCCTGGCTTGCCGTTAAATGGCCTCAGTAGTCGTTAACCTACCACACACCTAGGAACCTATGCTCTACCCACTCAGTCTGCAGTCCCCACCTTTGGAGTACAGTACAGATCCTGCATAGCTAACAACACGCAATTTTCTTCTATCAGGCATAAGAAATGCATCACATCTGCCCCACATATTCTTTTCTGCGTATAATTCTTTTACAACTTGTCCCACCTTTCTTTCTTTGGTATGAGTACTGTAAAATTTCACATACCTTCTCTATCTAAACTACTTATATAACTGTAATTTAGCTTAATTGTGTTACTTAAACTGGACTTACACCCGGGATTATCTCTAACCTTGGAATCTGTATAACTTGTTAAGTATGTAACCACTGTATATATTGTACCTTGGAATCTGTATAACTTGTTAAGTATGTAACCACTGTATATATTGTACCTTGGAATTTGTATAACTTGTTAAGTATGTAACCACTGTATATATTGTACCTTGGAATTTGTATAACTTGTTAAGTATGTAACCACTGCATATATTGTACCTTGGAAGTTGTATAACTTGTTAAGCATGTAACCACTGTATATATTGTACCTTGGAATTTGTATAACTTAAGTATGTAACCACTGTATATATTGTACCATGGAATTTGTATAACTTGTTAAGTATGTAACCACTGTATATATTGTACCTTGGAATTTGTATAACTTAAGTATGTAACCACTGTATATATTGTACCATGGAATTTGTATAACTTGTTAAGTATGTAACCACTGTATATATTGTACCTTGGAATTTGTATAACTTAAGTATGTAACCACTGTATATATTGTACCTTGGAATTTGTATAACTTAAGTATGTAACCACTGTATATATTGTACCATGGAATTTGTATAACTTGTTAAGTATGTAACCACTGTATATATTGTACCTTGGAATTTGTATAACTTAAGTATGTAACCACTGTATATATTGTACCATGGAATTTGTATAACTTGTTAAGTATGTAACCACTGTATATATTGTATCTCTAATCTTAACTGCTTATCTTGGAGCTTTTCTCCCCAGAGCTGCGCTGAAAATGAACATGAATCCAGTCGGACTATCCCAGTCAACAAATGTAAAATAAAATAAATAAATAAAAATATGATACTTTGTAGACATATCTTGCAGCTTCTGTGTTACAAATGAAACCACACTGGCCAAGTGATTAACTTATATTGCAAATGTAGTAGAGGTACCCCGGGTCTCCCCTGAAAAGAGGCTACTGGACTACTAGGTTTAAGCCAGTCAACAAAAAAATTAATGAAAGTAAAGTTTATGTTTACCAAAAATATATTACCAAGTAATAATTTCAGTGTTATTGTAGGATTCTGCCGAAATAAGTCATGTTCCTGTTAACGTCCTTCTTTACTCAATTTGTTCCATTTCCTTTACGCCACTCCTTCACCGCACATTCATTATTTTGTTGATTAAGTGCCCCCCCCACACACACACACACACACACACACACACACACACACACTGGTTCACTTGGAAAGTTTAAGCCTAACAAAATTAAAAAAAAATGCAAGAGTGTTTATAGTTAGCAGAGTCAGATTTATTGAACAAAACAACTATGATCTGAGGTACACAAATGCTATTAGATAATGCTCTGAGACATATACTCCACAGTTTAAAATGCATTACTAATCAAAGTTCTGTCCCTCATGATGTACCCCCTGCAAAGAGCAGTAAAAGTTGTTAAACAGAAACTTGGCAGGAGTCAAAAGCTACTGTGTGTTGGCACTATACAAACAAAGCACACTGTGTTTTGTGTTTATTTTAATAACTTTTTGAAAGTTCAGAATGAGGACACTTATCTGATTGTGGGATCTGTAGTGCATGAAGACTCTCAGGGTCACACAATGTGATACTCCTTCAAACTTTTGGAAAGTCTTCAGCCTTCCTTTACTATGAAGAAAATGCTTTAAGCCTCCACATGCAAAAAATTATACACTGCATAGTGCAGAACACATAAGAACGGACCCTGTACAAACCAGTAAACTCCACTGCAAGTTCTACTATTACCAACAGACTGTGAGCAGTGCAGGTCGATTATAATCTTCTCTCTGTGATACTCCTAGTGATTCTTCTGCTGTGCACACTACTGGACCCCCCTTTTTCCTCCTATTTATTGTAACAAATATATACATTTTTCCAAAGCTTTGCATTTATTTTACATTCTTATATTTTATTTATCTTGTATATCACATTTCTTTTATATTCTTATATTTTATTCTCCCATTTATTGTAACGAATATATACAGCTTTCCAAAGCTTTACATTTATTTTATATTCTACTTCCCTGATGCTCTACTAAATCTGGTTTTTGAATTCACACAGATAAACAGACACCTTTACGTACTGACCTGGGAAGGCTGGTGATTGTTTTTCTCTTCTCACAGCTTTCTCCAAGCCCTGGCTCTTAGACCCCCCCCTTCTCTCAGTCTCCTAACAAAATATTGTAAGCTTCCCAGCCCAGTCAATCCTGTCTATTCCCTCCCTCTTCCTCTTGAGAATTTACTTATTCCTCCCCTGAGCTGCGGCCCCATCTTTAAATACTAAAAACCTCTGCCTGACTACACTCTGTTCCTGTGTGTCCCTTTCTAAAACCCCTGACCACTCTGTTTCTGTCTGTCTCACAGACATTCCTCAGTAGTGTGCACTTACTGCATGTCCCTTTCTAAAACCCCCTGACTACACTCTGATGTTCATCGTGTTTCACTGTTGCAGTCATTACACTTGGGATATCCTGCCATCAGGCGGACCCGCAGTCAGTCCGAATTCCAAAGTCTTGGTCCGGCGTCGGTTGCTGTCGCCTCTTCCCTGACGTCAGTGCGCCAGGGGTACAAAAGATGCAATCAACGCCATTTTCTTCAGTCTTTCTTGCCGTGCAGTGCCAGAAGCAAAAGCAGTTCGCAAGTGCTGGTCGGCCGACTCCTGAGATTTTCAAATTGAGTTTCAGATCCGAAGTCTTCAATAAAGCTAAGTACCCCATTGGGGAAACTTTTTCTTGCTCCAGACCGATGTTAGTAAAAGTTAATAATTGCATTTCTTGTGGGAAGCAAATACCTCATAAGGACTTTCACTCCTACTGTATTCCTTGCCTAAGCCCTGACCACGACGTTACCAGTTGTCGTTTTTGTGCTAGATTCAATAAGCGCACTGTTAAACATCGGTTTGATTTTGCTTTACATTATTTTGGCCGAAGGTTTAATTACATAATGCCGTCGGAACAACCGACAACTGGAATTTATAAAAAACGCAAAGACAAAGAAAAGGACAGGCATCCGAGGTCCAAAACTGATGACGAAGCCTCTTCTAGGCCCGTCGCCAGTTCGTCGGTTCTCAGTGAGGCGCTTTCGCAGCCCCTGACACCCGCTACCTCAGAGCCACAGGCCGCAACCGACAGCCACGTAGAGACACCGAGACCTGTGGAAACTCAAAGTATTGGGCCTATGGAAAATATTCCTTCAGATGGGTCTGGAGCCGCTGAGCAGGCATCAGCTTCTGAGGGTGTTTGCAGACCATCACACCTTACAATTAAGCCAACTACAGCAGCAAAGGCAAAGTCAAAGACTCCATTAAAGACAAGGAAACAAGTGCAGCATTCTCCAGAACAGTCATCCATGCCAAAGAAACAGATGCTTAAAATGGCCCAAGGAAACAAGTACAGCATTCTCCAAAACAGTCATCCATGCCAAAGAAACAGATGCTTAAAATGGCCCAAGGAAACAAGTACAGCATTCTCCTGAACAGTCATCCATGCCAAAGAAACAGATGATAAAAATGGCCCAAGGAAACAAGTGCAGCATTCTCCTGAACAGGCATCCATGCCAAAGAAACAGATGTTTAAAATGACCCAAGGAAACAAGTACAGCATTCTCCAGAACAGTCATCCATGCCAAAGAAACAGATGCTTAAAATGGCCCAAGGAAACAAGTACAGCATTCTCCAGAACAGTCATCCATGCCAAAGAAACAGATGGTTAAAATGGCCCAAGGAAACAAGTACAGCATTCTCCAGAACAGTCATCCATGCCAAAGAAACAGATGTTTAAAATGGCCCAAGGAAACAAGTACAGCATTCTCCTGAACAGGCATCCATGCCAAAGAAACAGATGCTTAAAATGGCCCAAGGAAACAAGTACAGCATTCTCCTGAACAGGCATCCATGCCAAAGAAACAGATGCTTAAAATGGCCCAAGGAAACAAGTACAGCATTCTCCTGAACAGGCATCCATGCCAAAGAAACAGATGCTTAAAATGTCCCAAGGAAACAAGTACAGCATTCTACTGAACAGGCATCCATGCCAAAGAAACAGATGCTTAAAATGGCCCAAGGAAACAAGTACAGCATTCTCCTGAACAGGCATCCATGCCAAAGAAACAGATGCTTAAAATGGCCCAAGGAAACAAGTACAGCATTCTCCAGAACAGTCATCCATGCCAAAGAAACAGATGCTTAAAATGGCCCAAGGAAACAAGTACAGCATTCTCCTGAACAGTCATCCATGCCTAAGAAACAGATGCTTAAAATGGCCCAAGGAAACAAGTGCAGCATTCTCCAGAACAGTCATCCATGACAAAGAAACAGATGCTTAAAATGGCCCAAGAAAACAAGTACAGCATTCTCCAGAACAGGCATCCATGCCAAAGAAACAGATGCTTAAAATGGCTCAAGGAAACAAGTACAGCATTCTCCAGAACAGTCATCCATGCCAAAGAAACAGATGCTTAAAATGGCCCAAGGAAACAAGTACAGCATTCTCCAGAACAGGCATCCATGCCAAAGAAACAGATGCTTAAAATGGCCCAAGGAAACAAGTACAGCATTCTCCAGAACAGTCATCCATGCCTAAGAAACAGATGTTTAAAATGGCCCAAGGAAACAAGTACAGCATTCTCCTGAACAGGCACCCATGCCAAAGAAACAGATGCTTAAAATGGCCCAAGGAAACAAGTACAGCATTCTCCAGAACAGTCATCCATGCCAAAGAAACAGATGCTTAAAATGGCCCAAGGAAACAAGTACAGCATTCTCCAGAACAGGCATCCATGCCAAAGAAACAGATGCTTAAAATGGCCCAAGGAAACAAGTACAGCATTCTCCAGAACAGTCATCCTTGCCAAAGAAACAGATGCTTAAAATGGCCCAAGGAAACAAGTACAGCATTCTCCAGAACAGTCATCCATGCCAAAGATACAGATGCTTAAAATGGCCCAAGGAAACAAGTACAGCATTCTCCAGAACAGTCATCCATGCCAAAGAAACAGATGCTTAAAATGGCCCAAGGAAACAAGTACAGCATTCTCCAGAACAGGCATCCATGCCAAAGAAACAGATGCTTAAAATGGCCCAAGGAAACAAGTGCAGCATTCTCCAGAACAGTCATCCATGCCAAAGAAACAGATGCTTAAAATGGCCCAAGGAAACAAGTACAGCATTCGCCTGAACAGTCATCCATGCCAAAGAAACAGATGTTTAAAATGGCCCAAGGAAACAAGTACAGCATTCTCCAGAACAGTCATCCATGCCAAAGAAACAGATGCTTAAAATGGCACAAGGAAACAAGTGCAGCATTCTCCAGAACAGGCATCCACGCCAAAGAAACAGATGCTTAAAATGGCCCAAGGAAACAAGTACAGCATTCTCCTGAACAGTCATCCATGCCAAAGAAACAGATGCTTAAAATGGCCCAAGGAAACAAGTGCAGCATTCTCCAGAACGGTCATCCATGCCAAAGAAACAGATGCTTAAAATGGCCCAAGGAAACAAGTACAGCATTCTCCAGAACAGTCATCCATGCCAAAGAAACAGATGCTTAAAATGGCCCAAGGAAACAAGTACAGCATTCTCCAGAACAGTCATCCATGCCAAAGATACAAATGCTTAAAATGGCCCAAGGAAACAAGTACAGCATTCTCCAGAACAGTCATCCATGCCAAAGAAACAGATGCTTAAAATGGCCCAAGGAAACAAGTACAGCATTCTCCAGAACAGGCATCCATGACAAAGAAACAGATGCTAAAAATGGCCCAAGGAAACAAGTACAGCATTCTCCAGAACAGGCATCCATGCCAAAGAAACAGATTACTTAAAATGGCCCAAGGAAACAAGTACAGCATTCTCCAGAACAGTCATCCATGCCAAAGAAACAGATGCTTAAAATGGCCCAAGGAAACAAGTGCAGCATTCTCCAGAACAGGCATCCATGCCAAAGAAACAGATGCTTAAAATGGCCCAAGGAAACAAGTACAGCATTCTCCAGAACAGGCATCCATGCCAAAGAAACAGATACTTAAAATGGCCCAAGGAAACAAGTACAGCATTCTCCAGAACAGTCATCCATGCCAAAGAAACAGATGTTTAAAATGGCCCAAGGAAACAAGTACAGCATTCTCCAGAACAGTCATCCATGCCAAACAAACAGATGCTTAAAATGGCCCAAGGAAACAAGTACAGCATTCTCCAGAACAGGCATCCATGCCAAAGAAACAGATGCTTAAAATGGCCCAAGGAAACAAGTGCAGCATTCTCCAGAACAGTCATCCATGCCAAAGAAACAGATGCTTAAAATGGCCCAAGGAAACAAGTACAGCATTCGCCTGAACAGTCATCCATGCCAAAGAAACAGATGTTTAAAATGGCCCAAGGAAACAAGTACAGCATTCTCCAGAACAGTCATCCATGCCAAAGAAACAGATGCTTAAAATGGCCCAAGGAAACAAGTACAGCATTCACCTGAACAGTCATCCATGCCAAAGAAACAGATGTTTAAAATGGCCCAAGGAAACAAGTACAGCATTCTCCAGAACAGTCATCCATGCCAAAGAAACAGATGTTTAAAATGGCCCAAGGAAACAAGTACAGCATTCTCCAGAACAGTCATCCATGCCAAACAAACAGATGCTTAAAATGGCCCAAGGAAACAAGTACAGCATTCTCCAGAACAGGCATCCATGCCAAAGAAACAGATGCTTAAAATGGCCCAAGGAAACAAGTGCAGCATTCTCCAGAACAGTCATCCATGCCAAAGAAACAGATGCTTAAAATGGCCCAAGGAAACAAGTACAGCATTCGCCTGAACAGTCATCCATGCCAAAGAAACAGATGTTTAAAATGGCCCAAGGAAACAAGTACAGCATTCTCCAGAACAGTCATCCATGCCAAAGAAACAGATGCTTAAAATGGCCCAAGGAAACAAGTGCAGCATTCTCCAGAACAGGCATCCACGCCAAAGAAACAGATGCTTAAAATGGCCCAAGGAAACAAGTACAGCATTCTCCTGAACAGTCATCCATGCCAAAGAAACAGATGCTTAAAATGGCCCAAGGAAACAAGTGCAGCATTCTCCAGAACGGTCATCCATGCCAAAGAAACAGATGCTTAAAATGGCCCAAGGAAACAAATACAGCATTCTCCAGAACAGTCATCCATGCCAAAGAAACAGATGCTTAAAATGGCCCAAGGAAACAAGTACAGCATTCTCCAGAACAGTCATCCATGCCAAAGATACAAATGCTTAAAATGGCCCAAGGAAACAAGTACAGCATTCTCCAGAACAGTCATCCATGCCAAAGAAACAGATGCTTAAAATGGCCCAAGGAAACAAGTACAGCATTCTCCAGAACAGGCATCCATGACAAAGAAACAGATGCTAAAAATGGCCCAAGGAAACAAGTACAGCATTCTCCAGAACAGGCATCCATGCCAAAGAAACAGATTACTTAAAATGGCCCAAGGAAACAAGTACAGCATTCTCCAGAACAGTCATCCATGCCAAAGAAACAGATGCTTAAAATGGCCCAAGGAAACAAGTGCAGCATTCTCCAGAACAGGCATCCATGCCAAAGAAACAGATGCTTAAAATGGCCCAAGGAAACAAGTACAGCATTCTCCAGAACAGGCATCCATGCCAAAGAAACAGATACTTAAAATGGCCCAAGGAAACAAGTACAGCATTCTCCAGAACAGTCATCCATGCCAAAGAAACAGATGTTTAAAATGGCCCAAGGAAACAAGTACAGCATTCTCCAGAACAGTCATCCATGCCAAACAAACAGATGCTTAAAATGGCCCAAGGAAGCAAGTACAGCATTCTCCAGAACAGGCATCCATGCCAAAGAAACAGATGCTCAAAATGGCCCAAGGAAACACGTACAGCATTCTCCAGAACAGTCATCCATGCCAAAGAAACAGATGCTTAAAATGGCCCAAGGAAACAAGTACAGCATTCTCCAGAACAGTCATCCATGCCAAAGAAACAGATGGTTAAAATGGCCCAAGGAAACAAGTACAGCATTCTCATGAACAGTCATCCATGCCAAAGAAACAGATGATAAAAATGGCCCAAGGAAACAAGTGCAGCATTCTCCAGAACAGTCATCCATGCCAAAGAAACAGATGCTTAAAATGGCCCAAGGAAACAAGTACAGCATTCTCCAAAACAGTCATCCATGCCAAAGAAACAGATGCTTAAAATGGCCCAAGGAAACAAGTACAGCATTCTCCTGAACAGTCATCCATGCCAAAGAAACAGATGATAAAAATGGCCCAAGGAAACAAGTGCAGCATTCTCCTGAACAGGCATCCATGCCAAAGAAACAGATGTTTAAAATGACCCAAGGAAACAAGTACAGCATTCTCCAGAACAGTCATCCATGCCAAAGAAACAGATGCTTAAAATGGCCCAAGGAAACAAGTACAGCATTCTCCAGAACAGTCATCCATGCCAAAGAAACAGATGGTTAAAATGGCCCAAGGAAACAAGTACAGCATTCTCCAGAACAGTCATCCATGCCAAAGAAACAGATGTTTAAAATGGCCCAAGGAAACAAGTACAGCATTCTCCTGAACAGGCATCCATGCCAAAGAAACAGATGCTTAAAATGGCCCAAGGAAACAAGTACAGCATTCTCCTGAACAGGCATCCATGCCAAAGAAACAGATGCTTAAAATGGCCCAAGGAAACAAGTACAGCATTCTCCTGAACAGGCATCCATGCCAAAGAAACAGATGCTTAAAATGTCCCAAGGAAACAAGTACAGCATTCTACTGAACAGGCATCCATGCCAAAGAAACAGATGCTTAAAATGGCCCAAGGAAACAAGTACAGCATTCTCCTGAACAGGCATCCATGCCAAAGAAAGAGATGCTTAAAATGGCCCAAGGAAACAAGTACAGCATTCTCCAGAACAGTCATCCATGCCAAAGAAACAGATGCTTAAAATGGCCCAAGGAAACAAGTACAGCATTCTCCTGAACAGTCATCCATGCCTAAGAAACAGATGCTTAAAATGGCCCAAGGAAACAAGTGCAGCATTCTCCAGAACAGTCATCCATGACAAAGAAACAGATGCTTAAAATGGCCCAAGGAAACAAGTACAGCATTCTCCAGAACAGGCATCCATGCCAAAGAAACAGATGCTTAAAATGGCTCAAGGAAACAAGTACAGCATTCTCCAGAACAGTCATCCATGCCAAAGAAACAGATGCTTAAAATGGCCCAAGGAAACAAGTACAGCATTCTCCAGAACAGTCATCCATGCCAAAGAAACAGATGCTTAAAATGGCCCAAGGAAACAAGTACAGCATTCGCCTGAACAGTCATCCATGCCAAAGAAACAGATGTTTAAAATGGCCCAAGGAAACAAGTACAGCATTCTCCAGAACAGTCATCCATGCCAAAGAAACAGATGCTTAAAATGGCCCAAGGAAACAAGTGCAGCATTCTCCAGAACAGGCATCCACGCCAAAGAAACAGATGTTTAAAATGGCCCAAGGAAACAAGTACAGCATTCTCCAGAACAGTCATCCATGCCAAACAAACAGATGCTTAAAATGGCCCAAGGAAGCAAGTACAGCATTCTCCAGAACAGGCATCCATGCCAAAGAAACAGATGCTCAAAATGGCCCAAGGAAACACGTACAGCATTCTCCAGAACAGTCATCCATGCCAAAGAAACAGATGCTTAAAATGGCCCAAGGAAACAAGTACAGCATTCTCCAGAACAGTCATCCATGCCAAAGAAACAGATGGTTAAAATGGCCCAAGGAAACAAGTACAGCATTCTCCTGAACAGTCATCCATGCCAAAGAAACAGATGATAAAAATGGCCCAAGGAAACAAGTGCAGCATTCTCCAGAACAGTCATCCATGCCAAAGAAACAGATGCTTAAAATGGCCCAAGGAAACAAGTACAGCATTCTCCAAAACAGTCATCCATGCCAAAGAAACAGATGCTTAAAATGGCCCAAGGAAACAAGTACAGCATTCTCCTGAACAGTCATCCATGCCAAAGAAACAGATGATAAAAATGGCCCAAGGAAACAAGTGCAGCATTCTCCTGAACAGGCATCCATGCCAAAGAAACAGATGTTTAAAATGACCCAAGGAAACAAGTACAGCATTCTCCAGAACAGTCATCCATGCCAAAGAAACAGATGCTTAAAATGGCCCAAGGAAACAAGTACAGCATTCTCCAGAACAGTCATCCATGCCAAAGAAACAGATGGTTAAAATGGCCCAAGGAAACAAGTACAGCATTCTCCAGAACAGTCATCCATGCCAAAGAAACAGATGTTTAAAATGGCCCAAGGAAACAAGTACAGCATTCTCCTGAACAGGCATCCATGCCAAAGAAACAGATGCTTAAAATGGCCCAAGGAAACAAGTACAGCATTCTCCTGAACAGGCATCCATGCCAAAGAAACAGATGCTTAAAATGGCCCAAGGAAACAAGTACAGCATTCTCCTGAACAGGCATCCATGCCAAAGAAACAGATGCTTAAAATGTCCCAAGGAAACAAGTACAGCATTCTACTGAACAGGCATCCATGCCAAAGAAACAGATGCTTAAAATGGCCCAAGGAAACAAGTACAGCATTCTCCTGAACAGGCATCCATGCCAAAGAAAGAGATGCTTAAAATGGCCCAAGGAAACAAGTACAGCATTCTCCAGAACAGTCATCCATGCCAAAGAAACAGATGCTTAAAATGGCCCAAGGAAACAAGTACAGCATTCTCCTGAACAGTCATCCATGCCTAAGAAACAGATGCTTAAAATGGCCCAAGGAAACAAGTGCAGCATTCTCCAGAACAGTCATCCATGACAAAGAAACAGATGCTTAAAATGGCCCAAGGAAACAAGTACAGCATTCTCCAGAACAGGCATCCATGCCAAAGAAACAGATGCTTAAAATGGCTCAAGGAAACAAGTACAGCATTCTCCAGAACAGTCATCCATGCCAAAGAAACAGATGCTTAAAATGGCCCAAGGAAACAAGTACAGCATTCTCCAGAACAGGCATCCATGCCAAAGAAACAGATGCTTAAAATGGCCCAAGGAAACAAGTACAGCATTCTCCAGAACAGTCATCCATGCCTAAGAAACAGATGTTTAAAATGGCCCAAGGAAACAAGTACAGCATTCTCCTGAACAGGCATCCATGCCAAAGAAACAGATGCTTAAAATGGCCCAAGGAAACAAGTACAGCATTCTCCAGAACAGTCATCCATGCCAAAGAAACAGATGCTTAAAATGGCCCAAGGAAACAAGTACAGCATTCTCCAGAACAGGCATCCATGCCAAAGAAACAGATGCTTAAAATGGCCCAAGGAAACAAGTACAGCATTCTCCAGAACAGTCATCCTTGCCAAAGAAACAGATGCTTAAAATGGCCCAAGGAAACAAGTACAGCATTCTCCAGAACAGTCATCCATGCCAAAGATACAGATGCTTAAAATGGCCCAAGGAAACAAGTACAGCATTCTCCAGAACAGTCATCCATGCCAAAGAAACAGATGCTTAAAATGGCCCAAGGAAACAAGTACAGCATTCTCCAGAACAGGCATCCATGCCAAAGAAACAGATGCTTAAAATGGCCCAAGGAAACAAGTACAGCATTCTCCAGAACAGTCATCCATGCCAAAGAAACAGATGCTTAAAATGGCCCAAGGAAACAAGTACAGCATTCTCCTGAACAGTCATCCATGCCAAAGAAACAGATGTTTAAAATGGCCCAAGGAAACAAGTACAGCATTCTCCAGAACAGTCATCCATGCCAAAGAAACAGATGCTTAAAATGGCCCAAGGAAACAAGTGCAGCATTCTCCAGAACAGGCATCCATGCCAAAGAAACAGATGCTTAAAATGGCCCAAGGAAACAAGTACAGCATTCTCCTGAACAGTCATCCATGCCAAAGAAACAGATGCTTAAAATGGCCCAAGGAAACAAGTGCAGCATTCTCCAGAACAGTCATCCATGCCAAAGAAACAGATGCTTAAAATGGCCTAAGGAAACAAGTACAGCATTCTCCAGAACAGGCATCCATGCCAAAGAAACAGATGCTTAAAATGGCCCAAGGAAACAAGTACAGCATTCTCCAGAACAGTCATCCATGCCAAAGAAACAGATGCTTAAAATGGCCCAAGGAAACAAGTACAGCATTCTCCAGAACAGTCATCCATGCCAAAGAAACAGATGCTTAAAATGGCCCAAGGAAACAAGTACAGCATTCTCCAGAACAGTCATCCATGCCAAAGAAACAGATGCTTAAAATGGCCCAAGGAAACAAGTACAGCATTCTCCAGAACAGGCATCCATGCCAAAGAAACAGATGCTTAAAATGGCCCAAGGAAACAAGTACAGCATTCTCCAGAACAGTCATCCATGCCAAAGAAACAGATGCTTAAAATGGCCCAAGGAAACAAGTACAGCATTCTCCAGAACAGGCATCCATGCCAAAGAAACAGATGCTTAAAATGGCCCAAGGAAACAAGTACAGCATTCTCCAGAACAGTCATCCATGCCAAAGAAACAGATGCTTAAAATGGCCCAAGGAAACAAGTACAGCATTCTCCAGAACAGTCATCCATGCCAAAGAAACAGATGCTTAAAATGGCCCAAGGAAACAAGTACAGCATTCTCCAGAACAGTCATCCATGCCAAAGAAACAGATGCTTAAAATGGCCCAAGGAAACAAGTACAGCATTCTCCAGAACAGGCATCCATGCCAAAGAAACAGATGCTTAAAATGGCCCAAGGAAACAAGTACAGCATTCTCCAGAACAGTCATCCATGCCAAAGAAACAGATGCTTAAAATGGCCCAAGGAAACAAGTACAGCATTCTCCAGAACAGTCATCCATGCCAAAGAAACAGATGTTTAAAATGGCCCAAGGAAACAAGTACAGCATTCTCCAGAACAGTCATCCATGCCAAAGAAACAGATGCTTAAAATGGCCCAAGGAAACAAGTACAGCATTCTCCAGAACAGGCATCCATGCCAAAGAAACAGATGCTTAAAATGGCCCAAGGAAACAAGTACAGCATTCTCCAGAACAGTCATCCATGCCAAAGAAACAGATGCTTAAAATGGCCCAAGGAAACAAGTGCAGCATTCTCCAGAACAGTCATCCATGCCAAAGAAACAGATGCTTAAAATGGCCCAAGGAAACAAGTACAGCATTCTCCAGAACAGTCATCCATGCCAAAGAAACAGATGCTTAAAATGGCCCAAGGAAACAAGTACAGCATTCTCCAGAACAGTCATCCATGCCAAAGAAACAGATGCTTAAAATGGCCCAAGGAAACAAGTACAGCATTCTCCAGAACAGTCATCCATGCCAAAGAAACAGATGCTTAAAATGGCCCAAGGAAACAAGTACAGCATTCTCCAGAACAGGCATCCATGCCAAAGAAACAGATGCTTAAAATGGCCCAAGGAAACAAGTACAGCATTCTCCAGAACAGTCATCCATGCCAAAGAAACAGATGCTTAAAATGGCCCAAGGAAACAAGTACAGCATTCTCCAGAACAGTCATCCATGCCAAAGAAACAGATGCTTAAAATGGCCCAAGGAAACAAGTACAGCATTCTCCAGAACAGTCATCCATGCCAAAGAAACAGATGCTTAAAATGGCCCAAGGAAACAAGTACAGCATTCTCCAGAACAGGCATCCATGCCAAAGAAACAGATGCTTAAAATGGCCCAAGGAAACAAGTACAGCATTCTCCAGAACAGTCATCCATGCCAAAGAAACAGATGCTTAAAATGGCCCAAGGAAACAAGTACAGCATTCTCCAGAACAGTCATCCATGCCAAAGAAACAGATGCTTAAAATGGCCCAAGGAAACAAGTACAGCATTCTCCAGAACAGTCATCCATGCCAAAGAAACAGATGCTTAAAATGGCCCAAGGAAACAAGTACAGCATTCTCCAGAACAGGCATCCATGCCAAAGAAACAGATGCTTAAAATGGCCCAAGGAAACAAGTACAGCATTCTCCAGAACAGGCATCCATGCCAAAGAAACAGATGCTTAAAATGGCCCAAGGAAACAAGTACAGCATTCTCCAGAACAGGCATCCATGCCAAAGAAACAGATGCTTAAAATGGCCCAAGGAAACAAGTACAGCATTCTCCAGAACAGTCATCCATGCCAAAGAAACAGATGCTTAAAATGGCCCAAGGAAACAAGTACAGCATTCTCCAGAACAGGCATCCATGACAAAGAAACAGATGCTTAAAATGGCCCAAGGAAACAAGTACAGCATTCTCCAGAACAGTCATCCATGCCAAAGAAACAGATGCTTAAAATGGCCCAAGGAAACAAGTGCAGCATTCTCCAGAACAGGCATCCACGCCAAAGAAACAGATGCTTAAAATGGCCCAAGGAAACAAGTACAGCATTCTCCAGAACAGTCATCCATGCCAAAGAAACAGATGCTTAAAATGGCCCAAGGAAACAAGTGCAGCATTCTCCAGAACAGTCATCCATGCCAAAGAAACAGATGCTTAAAATGGCCCAAGGAAACAAGTACAGCATTCTCCAGAACAGTCATCCATGCCAAAGAAACAGATGCTTAAAATGGCCCAAGGAAACAAGTACAGCATTCTCCAGAACAGTCATCCATGCCAAAGAAATGGCCCAAGGAAACAAGAACAGCATTCTCCAGAACAGTCATCCACGCCAAAGAAACAGATGCTTAAAATGGCCCAAGGAAACAAGAACAGCATTCTCCAGAACAGTCAGCCATGCCAAAGAAACAGATGCTTAAAATGGCCCAAGGAAACAAGTACAGCATTCTCCAGAACAGTCATCCGCGCCAAAGAAACAGATGCTTAAAATGGCCCAAGGAAACAAGTACAGCATTCTCCTGAACAGGCATCCATGCCAAAGAAACAGATGCTTAAAATGGCCCAAGGAAACAAGTACAGCATTCTCCAGAACACTCATTCATGCCAAAGAAACAGATGCTTAAAATGGCCCAAGGAAACAAGTACAGCATTCTCCAGAACAGTCATCCATGCCAAAGAAACAGATGCTTAAAATGGCCCAAGGAAACAAGTACAGCATTCTCCAGAACAGTCATCCATGCCAAAGAAACAGATGCTTAAAATGGCCCAAGGAAACAAGTGCAGCATTCTCCAGAACAGTCATCCATGCCAAAGAAACAGATGCTTAAAATGGCCCAAGGAAACAAGTACAGCATTCTCCAGAACAGTCATCCATGCCAAAGAAACAGATGCTTAAAATGGCCCAAGGAAACAAGTACAGCATTCTCCAGAACAGGCATCCATGCCAAAGAAACAGATGCTTAAAATGGCCCAAGGAAACAAGTACATGGCCCAAGGAAACAAGTACAGCATTCTCCAGAACAGTCATCCATGCCAAAGAAACAGATGTTTAAAATGGCCCAAGGAAACAAGTACAGCATTCTGCATTCTCCTGAACAGGCATCCATGCCAAAGAAACAGATGCTTAAAATGGCCCAAGGAAACAAGTACAGCATTCTCCAGAACAGGCATCCACGCCAAAGAAACAGATGTTTAAAATGGCCCAAGGAAACAAGTACAGCATTCTCCAGAACAGGCATCCATGCCAAAGAAACAGATGCTTAAAATGGCCCAAGGAAACAAGTACAGCATTCTCCAGAACAGTCATCCATGCCAAAGAAACAGATGCTTAAAATGGCCCAAGGAAACAAGTGCAGCATTCTCCAGAACAGTCAGCCATGCCAAAGAAACAGATGCTTAAAATGGCCCAAGGAAACAAGTACAGCATTCTCCAGAACAGTCATCCATGCCAAAGAAACAGATGCTTAAAATGGCCCAAGGAAACAAGTACAGCATTCTCCAGAACAGGCATCCATGCCAAAGAAACAGATGCTTAAAATGGCCCAAGGAAACAAGTACAGCATTCTCCAGAACAGTCATCCATGCCAAAGAAACAGATGCTTAAAATGGCCCAAGGAAACAAGTACAGCATTCTCCAGAACAGTCATCCATGCCAAAGAAACAGATGCTTAAAATGGCCCAAGGAAACAAGTACAGCATTCTCCAGAACAGTCATCCATGCCAAATAAACAGATGTTTAAAATGGCCCAAGGAAACAAGTGCAGCATTCTCCAGAACAGTCATCCATGACAAAGAAACAGATGCTTAAAATGGCCCAAGGAAACAAGTACAGCATTCTCCTGAACAGTAATCCATGCCAAAGAAACAGGTACTTAAAATGGCCGAAGACCTATTTACATTAATCAAGGGTTTCCATCCCCCTCCTGACAAAAGGCCTAGGCAAGACACTGACTATGATTCCTCTGACTAGGTTTCTATTTCCTCTGATTCCTCTTCTGATCAGGGATATTCTCTCCCTCCCTATGAAGACTCTGATGCAGTAGAGTCTATACCTTCAGCCTCTCCACCTGAGGATTATTCTTTTGGGGAAACCCTGCACACCATGAGTGAGCATTTCCATTGGGAGAGCCAGGATTACTCAGAATCCAAGAAAAGGCTCAGAGACTTCCTTGTATTGCCACAGCACAGGCCCCTGTCTATCCCCCCTGTGCTGGATATTGTTGATGTTTTCTCTGAATCCAGTCTGTCTCCTAATTCTTTACCCCTTGCACCAGTCAAGCCAGACAGGTACTACAAGGTCCCTGACTAAATATCTTTACAAAAACCCTGCTGCAGACCCAGAAACAATTTCCCAGGTTCCTAAAGGGGTTAAGTCTTCCACTGCTAAAAATCCTGTCCCCTCGGATAGGGATTCTAGAGCTCTGGACAGATGGGGGAAAAAAGTTTACACTTCTGCTACTTTAGCTGTAAGGGCTTTAAATTGCCAGTTTCACATGCTTAAATATCAACAGTACCTGATGTCATTATTAAAACAGAAAATGGTCTCAAATTCAGAAAGTCCTGACAGTAAAGAAATGCAGGATTTATTGCATGCGGTTGAACAAGTGGGAAAGCATAGTCTGCAAGGTGGTTTTGATTCATTAGAGGCTTCTTGTAGAGCTGCAGTTACATGCTCTGTTATCCAAAGACATGCTTGGTTGAAAGAACAAAGTTTACCTGACCAAGTTAAAGTAAAATTATTGGATGCTCGACTACGGCATGATGCTTTGTTTGGTGTTAAGGCAGAAGAGGTGTTAAAGAAAATGGAGGATAAAGCAAAATTAATGCAGACAGTGAAGGATTTCTTACAGGTTCTACCACCTAGACTTAGCAGAAACTGGCCTTCAAAAAATTGGTCCTTTCCAGTTTCAGACAGACCACAAAGAGGCAGATACAGACGCCCAAGAGGCAGATCTCAGCCTCAAGGCTCCTACAGACCTAAACAATGGGGTGCTTCAGCCCCCAAAGGAGGAGAAGACAAATCACAGCCTTATATGAAACAGTCCCAATGACTTCCCTCTCCAGATGCCAAGTGCTTACCTTTTGGCAGCACCCCTAGGGGGAAAGCTAACACTTTTTTTAAAAAAAATGGCACATAATCACCCAGGACGAATGAGTACTGAATATTGTTTCTGGGGTTACAGGTTCCACTTTCACACACTTCCAAAAGCAAAAGGTATGCCAGACCTGCCACAAAACCAATGGGCAGAGGCACAAAAACAGATTGCTGCTCTTATGGACATGGAAGCTATTCAAAGAGTTCCTCAGCAAGAACAGGGACAAGGAATTTACTCAAGACTTTTCTTAGTACCTAGAAAGGGCAAAGCCTAGAGACCAATACTGGACCTGTCAATTCTAAATACTTTCCTGGATGTTCCAAGATTCAAAATGTTAACACTACAGCAACTTCTGCCCATGCTGGGCAAGAAGGCTAGGCTAGTCACCTTGGACCTCAAGGAGGCATACCTGCATGTCCCAATCAGACAATCATGCAGAAGATACCTCAGATTCATAGCAGGCTCAATGCATTACCAATTCTCTGCACTGCCCTTTGGCTTATCTATTGCGTCCAGGGTCTTCACAAAATGCTTGGCACCAGTAATTGCATTCTGCAGACAAAAAGGAATTCAAATATATCCTTACTTGGACGACTGCCTTATTCAAGCAAAGAGCAAGGACATTCTTCTAAAGCATTGGGCATTTGTAAAAAGATTACTAATTTGCCTAGGGTACACAGTAAATGAAAATAAATCAAAACTAGTACCCTTTCAAGAGATAATATTCCTGGGTGCAAGCTTAAATACAACTGCCCAGATGGCTTATCTCATGCCAGACAAACAAAGGCAACTGACTCATTACTTTCAAATGATGGCAACAAAGACCCGGCTCCCTGCAAGAAAAATTCTGCAGGCCCTGGGCTACATAGCATCCTGCATTCTACTAATTCCATATGCAAAACTGCATATGAGGAAACTACAATGGTACCTGAAAAGTGTTTGGACTCAGCATTGTCACAGCCCAGAGACAATCATAACTTTAATTCCCTGCCTACAACAGGAGTTTCGATGGTGGCCCCAGGCCTGTCACCACAACAAGGGACAGCCTTTCACCTTACCCAAAGCCAGGCAGACAATAACAACGGATGCATCGGATTATGCCTGGGGGGCACATATGGTTCATAGGTTCATAGGTTCATACTAGGCTATCTGCCCAATGGCATTTATAAGCCTAGCCCAGAGTTTTGTGGCTTTCACCACCCCTTTAGTTTGGAGGATACTATGCCCATTATTTTGCTGTGCCTCTGTCAAGCAGTGACACTGAGATAATCCCTGGGGTATATCTGTGATCTCCCATCCATTGGTCAAGATTTCTCTTGAACAAAGCCAGCGAGGTGCTCTGCCTCACATGTACCGGGATTTTGTTCCACAGCATAGGGAGTCTCTGGGTGATGAATCTGTCCCTCCAGCACGCCCTTGGCATTGTGCTGCGCCACTAACCTGGAGGTGTGGGTATCCTTGATGAATATGGATACACCCCTACCTTTTGTGTTTCGGTCCGGGTTCTGCGGCCGAAAAGTATGGTATGAATTATAGCCTGGTAGTGCTGGGGTGCTCTCTGAAGCCTTAAACCAGGTTTCTGTTACTGCACAGATACTGATGTTCTCCATACTGAGGAGTGCCTCGAGTGCATGCATTTTGAGGTTTAGACTTCTGGCATTGAGTAGCATTACCCTTAGTTTTTGGTTACTTGTGCTATTTATGGTGGTGGGTTTGTCTTTTGAGCCTTGCCTAAAAAAGGCACTATGTGGGTGGCAAAAGTCTTGGCCAGTATTCAAAAGCCTAAGGGTGACAGGTGCAAGCCATCTCTTGCGAAGCAATGTGGCTGTCGAGCATGTCATCCCAGGCAGACAGATACTGGATCCCCTTTGAATGACACCAGAAACTTAGCCAATTGTTGACATTGATCATTTTTTCTTTATACTGTGGCATCACTCTTGGTGAGGGCAGGATGCTACTCAGGGTCAGGGTCATACCGTCTTGGGCTACATTATCGGAGAGCTCTTCCATGTCTCTTTTCATGTAGTACAGGGAGGTACATCTCAGATCATTCGCACTGTAGTCCAGGGAGGTACGTCTCAGATCATTCACACTATCCCATCTCTAGTCTTATAAATAGATCCATACAAGAATCATACATCCCTTTTATCTGGTGCCATGCTTACATCATCCCCCTCCCAAAGGTGGCAAAATACTGATACCACCAACTTCAGGCCTATTGCCATCCTTTCCCCTCTTTCCAAAATACTAGAGAAAACAATACAAACACAACTCATGGCACACCTAACACTAAACATTCTCCTCTCCCCTACCCAACATGGCTTACACCCTGGCCACAGCACCATGACTGCCCTTCTTTCCTTTCTTGAAACCATAAACCTTGAACGCGACTCAGGCAAGTTCATATCCACACTAATCATAGATCTGTCAAAGGCCTTTGACACTATCTCACACACCCTACTTATATCCCAACTTTCCACCCTACACCTCTCTCTCACCACCATCACCTGGTTTTCCAGCTACTTGTCCAACTGCCAACAGGCTGTCCAATGGAAAACTTCAACCTCCCCATTCCCTCCCACACCCACAGGTGTCCCACAAGGTTCTGTTCTTGGCCCTCTTTTCTTCAACCTAATCATTAACAACTTTCACCAATCCATTCCAGACTCATCTATCATCCAATATGCAGATGACTCAACAATCATCTGCTCAGCCTTCTCCCCCTCCAAGTTCCTATCAAAAACCCAACTAGCCTTCTCCAAAACAGAATTCTGGATGCAGTAGAACCATCTGGCACTAAATACAAATAAAACCGAAGTAATGTTTTTTTCCCTACCAAAAACTCCATTGACAAATCCATATTCACCACACAGAGCCAAAACAACACCCTCCTTGAAATTGTTCCCAACACCAAGCTTCTTGGCATCATTATTGATGAAGAACTAAAATTTGACACCCACATCCGCTCCGCAATCAAGAAAACCCACCAAACGTTAGGTCTCCTCTACTGGCACAACCACTTCCTAAGCCCCTCTACCCATCAAAGTCTTGCATCCACCTTCCTACTCCCCCTTATGTATGGTGCCCCTCTTTTCACCAATCTCCATCTTGGCCTTCGGTCCAAACTTGAATCCTGCTACCACAAGATCTCCAAATTTGCAACCAATTCAAAAAACTCATCCCACCACTGCCACTCCCTCCTCACACTCAGCTGGCTTGAACTACCCAACTACCTCAGTTACCTGCAACTCACTATTGCCCACAAGCTTATCTTTAAACCTGCCAACAGCTCAGCTCTCGCTACTTCCTTAAAACCTTACATTCCCAACCGCTCACTCAGATCCAAAAACAAAATCTCCTTCAGGTCCACAAACCTGCATGACCTCCTGGCCATCTACTGCTGTCCCACTCCTTAGCTAAACAGTGGAACTCTCTCCCCACACACCTACGCAACCTACCTAACCATACAAATTTCAAATCTCAACTACTCTCTCATCTTTCTTCCAAATGGGAATGCCCTTGCCACGCTCCAGCTTAAACCCCCTCCCTCATTCCACCTTGCACTGACTCATCCAACTACCTCTACTATTACTTCATCCCACCCAAAACAATCCCTCCCCTACCAAAAACTAATTTTGTCACTAATATCTATTGTACTATACTCTCCAATTTCAAATATACTATAACCCTCTCCATGCATAATATTCTCCTAACCTACTAATGGCTAGTAGCTATATATTTTGAAATGTTAAACCTACAATTGAGTTTATAACAAAAATATTCACTTTATGTAAATGTTGAAATTTCTGTATTGAATTATGTCTTTCATTTTTGTAACATTGTGACAAGCCAATTGCAAATATCCTGGAGCTTTTCTGTAAATGTTTAATTAGCTGTATGAACTATGTCCTTTTGTAACATGTGAAATGTAACATGCAATTATTGTGGAGCTTTTCTCCCCAGGCCTCCACTGAAAACGGGCTCTTCTTGGCCCAGTGGACTTCCCCGGTCATCAAACTTAAATAAAATAATAAATAAATAAGAAAGATTTTCCCCTGTAATGCTGTTAACATCAGCCAGCTTATGAGTCATTTTTACCCCCACCTGAGGGCCCAGTTTACCCTCCCAGACACCCAGACCACAGACTACCACCTGTTTGGGAAGACAACTGAGGAAAGAATCTAATTGCCCTCAGGCTAGTGAACTATACAGGGCTGTGCATATATTCATAGACTATTGACCTTTTGCATTTAGCCTGATCCCACATTAAAAAGTACCTGTTATATATTTCTTCTTAATAATAGGGAGTGTTCATGGTCAACAACGTGGTTATAACTGCTGTTGGGGCAGGGAGCTCCCTGTGGATGAAAGTACCTTACGCTGTTATCATCTGGTCATTTTTACACAGTCTTTAATCTGACTTTTCAAGACGTGTGTGTGTGTGTGTGTGTGTGTGTGTGTGTGTGTGTGTGTGTGTGTGTGTGTGTGTGTGTGTGTGTGTGTGTGTGTGTATGTGTGTGTGTGTGTGAATTCATTCAGGATACTTTGGCTGCTGTGTGTTTGTGTGAAACAAATCTGAAATACGTGACTTTGATCATTATTACTGTTTTATTTTACACAGACATCTGAGAAGGATGCAGTCAACAATGTAGCTCTTACTGCTGGATTTGGAAGATGTCTGTGAATAAAAATGACTGACACTGCTAAGCTGATGAAATAAAAAATATATTATTTTGTCTTTGCGGGACTAATGTGATTTATGTAAAGCAAACTGGAAAACTTTACTGTGACAATTTTTATCACAATCCTACATGTTTTGTGTGGACAGTCAATAAAGTGGCTATACTTGTTGAGTATGGATACTGGTGAATTTTAATGACAGCAGTTTGGATGGCCTTTTATGGTTGAAATGTTCTGAAATGGGTATGTTTGTCATTACTGGTTCATACTATTTATTTCACTGATAACATAAAAAAACATCAACCCCCCCCCCCCCCTCCACAATGTTTGCAAGTACAAGGTCAGGCATGTAGGACTGAAATGTAACATGAAAAAAACAGACTTTTTAAACAACAAAATAGACTTTTTTAAACTAATTTTGCATGGCCAAGTCCTGCGGCCAGCACTAGGCCCTAGCATCTGCCTAGGTTGCCTTGTGCTGGATTTGACTCTGAGCCTGAGATATGCCAAGCTACTGCCTGAGGCTTTTCAGGTTTACATGCACTACATTGCCTTCTTTCTGTATGAATAATTTAGTGTGAAGAGGCAGTCTCGTTGGCCAGGTTACTGACACCCACATCAGCAGTGGTAGGTATGGGTATTCTGGATATTAAGATGCCATTAGTAGGAGTTAGCATTTCCTCTTCTAAATTTAAATGGCTGGAGCAAATGTATGCAGTAAGAGCCTGATTGTAACAGATGGAATTGGCTCTGGGTACCATTACTTGGAAGTGAAGTGGCATGGAAACCAGCAGAGAAGTGTTTATTTAAATTAGAGGCAAATATATTCACTTTGGGATTACTTCATCTTTTTTATTGTATCAAGGAAAACCACTGAAATACAAGAACCAGAAGCTGTAGAGTTCAATTCACAAAAGACGTATGCCAAGTTGAAATAGAAACGATCTTTTATTATGTAAGCGCTTTCGGAAGACTTAGTATTCCTCCTTCTTCAGACAAACAAACAACTAACTCTGCATTTTGAAACAGCTTAAATAACTTTTACAAGTCATGTGCTACAATTAATTAGGTAATTAGATAATTAAATAATTAGCTCAAATCCCTCAATGTGTTTTTATATAAACATAAAATCTAACCGTAATGTTTGTACTATGTTGATGTTCGCGATGCATATATCATCAATACAGACTGCCAAAAATTTTTTTTTGAATAGATCTAATCTACACAAGATTAATGTACTTAATCATATCTAATGAAGTGCCAACTTTAAAATCTAAAAAAAAAATATATATATATATATATATATATATATATATATATATATAAAACAATATATATAAAATATTTAATAAATAATATATATATATATTGCCACATTTGTCCTATAATTTAGTATTAAAATAATAATTTCCTTCTCATGTTCATACATGCATGTATAAACCATTTATAATTGCAAATGTAAAATGCAAATAATAATATGCTAATATGTCATAAAATAAAAAATGGTAATACTTTCAAAATATAATTTTATAAAGAACACATTATAAATAAAATTCTAATCTAAGAATATTCTACAAAAAACACATTTCCATTGACTAATAAATGATGTTCTATAGCTACCCTAAAAAATGTTACACATATTTATATAAGCACGTATTTAGCATAACCTATTTAACCATACACATTATTTCGTGTGGACATTTGTTACAAATGTTCATAAATTCATCTCTTTAAGGCTAAATGCTTTAAAATACGTGCTAAAGAAATGTGTTCATTCAATCCTGGTGGCATGTATGCACTAGTACGTATTTGCCAAAATAATTCCTCCTTTTCTAAAAAGATTTGCCATGGCCACAGATTAGTAGAAAGAAAGAAAACACACCAGAAACTTGGTCTACTCTATCGTAATCAGAAATTCATTACACCTTCCTCCAAAATATCCCTACCCTTGTCTCTTCTATTACCTTGTCTTATGTATGCAGCCCCTATTCTTACAAATACTTAACTATTCTACTCTCCAAACTTGAACAAACTTACAATAAAATTGCCAGATTTGCCACTAGCCTCCCTTATAATTCCCATCACTGTGTCACCCTTAAAGTACTCCAATAGCCCAAATTCTCTAATCAACTATTACTTCAGCAACTATACATTCCCCATTCCATCCTGAATGACCCCTCTTCCTGCCCCTCCATCTGTAACTTAGTATCTTATTACAATCCCTGTCTCCTGTGCACAACCAACAAACTCCTCCTTGATATCTACAAACCTAACAAGAATGTTAGAAAATCCCTCTATAAGTGCTCTGTAGCGCATGCATGGAACATACTTCCCCTTAATTTAAGACAGATCCCCCAAAAATACCTGTTTAAGCATGAACTTAACAACCATTTCCTGAGGACTTGGTCCTGCCCATGTCTAACCCCCACATGACAACTTCATCATTTTCTCATCCTCTCTACTCATCTAATCTTTGTCTCCCCCCTTTTCTTTCTCTTCTCTCTGTCTTGTAAGTCTTTATCATTTTTTTTTGTATTTTATATTCAAAATATATTCCTGGATTTAAAACATACTAATTGTATAAGCACCATGTCTCTTTCTGTCGAATACATTAAGTGCATCATATATCTTGTACCAATTCTGTAATTTTATTTTTACTTTTTCTTGTTCGACTACTTTGTGTAATGAAGTTGACTGTTGCTCGTATTCCTCGCGTTACGCCTTCTGTACGACTGTTTATTTTTGTTTTGCTTATAATTTTTACAAGATTTGTGAACTAATTGGAGCTTTTCTCCTTGGGTCTCCACTGAAAATGGGCCTTTGGCTCAGATGGACTAACCTGGTTAACAAATGTCAAATAAATAAATAAAATTAAAAAAAATAAATAAAATAGCAGGTTTTATATTACCATGAATTTTCTGAAGGATATGAAGACTGCATCTCAAATGTCTCTCATTTTTAGTGACTGGAATTTTTAATAATTTGTCAGAAAGTCATAAATGTTATAGGAAACAGAAACAAATCTGTGGCAAAGTCAGGGACATTCTGCAAATGCAAAGCCAGTTGAGAGCTATGGTCTTGCAAAGCTGTAATAATGTCCAGTGACAGCCATCACTCATTTTCATTTACAGATTGCCTTCATACCCAGCAATTACAGCTACAATAAAGTCTGTGTACATCTCAGATGTTGGACTGTAATAAAATACAATAAATTCCATGTAATTTATTGCAGCTCTGTTTTACACAAATGCATAGATTCTCACCAGCCCACCTGTACTTCCTCTGCAAATCCATCACCTGTCCATATATGCTTACCTGTCATAGTACAATAATGGCCATGCAATATATTTTAACTCCATTTTACACCATTGCGCAGTTGCTAGCCAGTCCCATAAGCACCCCCTTCGCAAATCCATCTAATGTCTATATCTAGCTGCCAGCCAGGATCAAATAATAGTCATACAATATATTATTAATGATCATGCAATATATTATTATAAAGTAATGGTCATACAATATATTATTAATGGTCATGCAATATATTATTACCAAGTAATGACCAGACAATATATTATTAATGTTCATGCAGTATATTATTACCAAATAATGGTCATACAGTATATTAGTTTTTTTCGGAATAAAGTTTTATTGATTTTCAGAAACAAACATATATACAGTATGTATATCAAATAAATATTTACATAGTCAAAGCTTAAAGTGGAGAAACAATTCCAAAAACAAACATTACAAAACCAATTATTTACATAGGATGTCTATACTTGAAAAACTTTTGTTTTCTTGAATGTATCTTTGAATAAGATTATAATTTATTACAGTCTTCTGTTTCCAGCACTTGATTTACTTTCTGCCAGGCAGTGCTCAGGGAAGTAGGTCATTCTATTCTTTCCTTGATAGTTTTCAATTCCAACTGCGAGACTGATAAAAACATGTTCTTGAAATATTTAAAACTGGGAGGAGCTGCAGCTTTCCAGTTTTGTGTAATATTTTACCTGCAATAGTAAGGAGAGTCCACAAAATTACATAGTTTTGCCTCGGAACACAAGACGGCACAGCTGTATTCAACAAAACTAGACATTTTGTAAGTTGGAAATTATCAGTGAATACTTTCCCAGTATTGTTTAAATAAATGGCATTCATAGAACATGTGCTGCCAATTGGCTATTGATTGTGATTTATACTTCCAGCATCTATTTTTTTATTATATATTAGTACTAATTCATGTGGTGTTAAGTATGTTCTATGTATGAATTACCATGTGAAAATTTGCCAATATAGTGATAAAAATGTTAGTTTAGGAGATGTAAGAATTTGTTTTTTATCTTTATCATCTGACATTTTACCATTAACTGTTTCATAGTATTTCCATATATTTTGTTTGTTATGAACTCTTGTTACAACATGCAATATGTTATTAATGGTCATGCAGTATATATTATTACCAAATAATGGCTATGCAATATACTGTTACTCCATTTTACATAAATGTACAATTACTTGCCAACCATAAAGCGTAGTTTTTTTCTCTTAGATCAATAATTAGGAATAGTGGGAGTAAAGGCCCAAAATCGGTGAGAGAGTTTATAAGTGCTGTTCTTATAAACTTTAAAAGTTACTAGAATAACAGGTTTTAGAATGTGTTTTCTGATGGATATGAAATCTGAAACTAAAATTTCCGTCAGTTACTTAGTGACTATAGTCCTTGCCAGTTTGCCAAATAAAATTATGAGAAGTAAATCAACAATATAAGTAAAAAAAGGGGCATTTGGCAACACTACGGACAACCTGAGAAGGATGCCCTATAGAATTCCTTCTGCAAAGTCAATCACTGCCCATATTTTGTTTTCTGCCAAGATTAAAAGAGAGAGAGAGAAAAACTTACTTCACGGTGCCATGTCCAGTGTTGTTGGTCTTCTGTCCTGTGAGATCCCTTTACTATTTAATATTTGCAGTTTCTGGTCTTTCTGCAAACACATGAGAAGCATGCCACAAACCTCACCTCTCCCTGCCTTTGACAGTCTTATGCTTCTCACTAAGATAAGCTTAACAAATTGTTTAATAAGCTGCCAGGAACAGGCACAGCTCTCGTCCTCTGTGCTCAGTATGGATTCTCACAACAAAGGCTGACATGAACAATGTGGCTTAAGATAAGATCATTAGTGAAAACAGTTGTATGAACTCTTGTGTTAGGCTTCTTGTGTAGCAGACATAATGCATAAGGTACTTGTCCATGTCTGTGAGTCATGGTAGCTCCCAGCAGTGTAGCAGACATAATGCATAAGGTACTTGTCCATGTCTGTGAGTCATGGTAGCTCCCAGCAGTGTAGCAGACATAATTCATAAGGTACTTGTCCATGTCTGTGAGTCATGGTAGCTCCCAGCAGTGTAGCAGACATAGTGTATAAGATGCTTGTCCATGTCTGTGAGTCATGGTAGCTCCCAGCAGTGTAGCAGACATAATTCATAAGGTACTTGTCCATGTCTGTGAGTCATGGTAGCTCCCAGCAGTGTAGCTTTGCTAGTGCTGCAGGGACTGCACCTGCTTCTGACTTTTGATGTTCTCCTTTAGGCAGTTTGACTGCTCTTCACCAGCATCTCCACTGTTGTGGGCTGTGGTCTGTCTGGTCATTCATGGTGATCCCCTGGTCATGATGTTTGCATCTATTAAGATTTTAAGACATCACAAGATTCATTTTATAGTTGATAATAATTATACATATGAAGTTATGTCAATGAACCCTCTACATGTGAAGTTATGTCAATGAACCCTCTACATGTGAAGTTATGTCAATGAACCCTCTACATGTGAAGTTATGTCAATGAACCCTCTACATGTGAAGTTATGTCAATGAACCCTCTACATGTGAAGTCATGTCAATGAACCTTCTAGAAGATTACCAAATCACAAGACTGGTGTTTAGACCTATGAACAATAACGGCGCAGAAATTCATCCAAAAATATTACATAGCCTGGCCTGTGACATTCCTCAAAGAAAACTCCTGGTGAAGAAAGTCTTACATTAAACAAAAGTGTTTGAAATGGCAAAGTAGGTCAATGAAATGTCCTGGATTTGCATCCATATGAAAGAGAAGTTTCCAACTGAAAATAAGATAGAAAGAGAAAAGATATAGTGACGTTTGCAGAAATGATCTACAATACAAATAAAGAATGTTTATATGTCTCACACCTTAATCTACTTTCTGCCCTTAACTCGCTCTTCTCACTAGCTCTCTCTAATCTTCCTTGACAAATCTTTCTACTGTCTTCTAAAATCTATTAACAAATTGCCTCAGAGAAACATTATATTGTAATTGTCTTGCCTTCATGCAACTACATTATGATAAAACTGGGTTTTTGTAACCACTTACCCCAAAAACTATACTCATCTTAATGACATATTTCCTTTTATACATCTTGAAATGGTTATGCTATACTCCTGATTATTGACACTGTATAACATTGTATTGCTACTTAATGCCTTGTAATAATCCTGTAACATTGCTGTTTAATGCTAATTTATAATGTAAATTGTATAATATGTTGGAGCTTTTCTCCCCGGGCCTCCACTGAAAAAGGGCTCTTCAGCTCAGTTGGACAATCCCAGTCAACAAATGTAAAATAAATAAATAAAATAAATAAATATTATAGATGTGCAGCAATCCCGGTCAACAAATGTAAAATAAATAAATAAAATAAATAAATATTATAGATGTACAGCAATAACACTTTCGCAAGTCAGCTGCCTCTCTTTGTCTCCCCATATATTACAGTAAAAAAAATTTATTTTTTAAGTCAAAGTAGGCCTGTTAAGGCACATTTCTGAAAGATGTAATCCAGGTATCATATACGGAGTGAAGGTAGCAGAGATGGAAAATGCTGTTGAATATTTAAGTGGTATAAATTGTCAGTGAGATGGAATGAGAAGACGTGGAACAATCAAGGCTTCTGGTGAAGATACCAAAAAATTAATTTGCCTTACTGTTAAAAAGTGAGACGAAGTGTTAAATGAAATGAGATATGAGCTGTGGCATTTAATGAGACTGTTTCCTGGATTTGTACGTGTTTGGAAGTGTATACAATTAAGGATAATGAGTTCTTCCACGATCAAAACGTCATCACAATAGCACTTATGGAGAATTCTCGGTGACCATCAGACAGAAGGAATATGATGAGGAACATCAGCTGATTTCTATAGCAGAAAAGAGCCGAAAGAAATACAGGAGACTGACTGATGTGTTGTGTGGAAAGGAAGGAGTGCATCTCTAGGATTGTCTTAAAACTTAGATAGCATAGTGGTCAGCTTTTATAAAGCTTTCATTGAATGTGGAGAAAGCAATTATTTGCTCTTTACAGAAAAACTAAAAGGGCACCATAGAACCTAAATATTATTCATGGTCTTTTTTTCTTTTGCATGTTCTGCACTGTTATTTGCATTTTGTTTGCCTGCTATCCTGCCTAGACAGCTTTTGCTAACTGCTGTCAGGGCAGAAGGGTTAACATTCAGTGTTTCTCAAGAACTGCATCCCTAAACTGCTACTACCTACTGTAATCTGTGCTTTTACCATTTACTTAGCTGTTTTACCTACTACCTGTTTTATTTGCTTTATTTTGTTGCTGAGTACTGAAATCTGTGCTTTTACCATCTGCTTAGCTGATTTTTCTACTAGTTGTTTTATTTGCTTTCTTTTACTGCTGAGTACTGCATTACTATCACCCTCTTTTTCCGAAGCTCCTCACTCTCACATTCTTCGCTAACCCATGTCCTCCTAAGTATCCTACCCCTTTACTCTAAGCCCACCTCTGTTGCTCTACTCTCCTGCTACCCCAACTGTCCTTTTTCCAGTCCCATCTAACCTTGTTCCTCTTCTTACCTTTTTTCTGTCTCTAGGCAGAATGTTCAGTCCTGACCTTCCCCCTCACTGCTGTCCAGACAGAGGCCTAGAGAAACCAAAGTAACATCTAAGTCATAGAGAAACACTCCCAAAGGGAACCAACTCTTGCTTCTTACCAGATGCTTCAACTTTATACCTGGATAATTAGAGATATAAAACTAATGTGTGTACAAACCATGTTACATTAACATGTTTTAAAGTAATTATTATCAAACCCAATGGTTGCTCGTACATCACCACTGCCCCTATCCAGTCTCTTACCCCTCAGTTGTCCTGTATATTAACCTAAATCCTAATCTGCTTTTCTGATCACTCCTTCTAATGTACTAACCAAGATCCTATTCCTTCTGTTCTACTATTCTTCAAACTTTATTCCTTATTTTAGCCATAGTTAAATCTCTCTGGTAAGGTCTGTTTCTATCCCTATCATCCCCTGCAACTCTCGTCTCATTCGCCTATTCCTTCTTTCAGTCTTCGTCTTTCCACCCTACTGTATCACTGTTTTCTCAGACTACTCCTCATCACCTTTCCTGTCTGTCTGTCCTGGAAGTTCACTTAAGAAAAGCTTACCTGCTTCTTGATTGTTTTTTCTGAAGTAGTCTTCACTTTGCCTGGGTCAGCCCACTCCATTCCCCCTCACTATGCTCAGGCTTAATCTGTTCACCTATCCTACCCTCATTGCCACCCACCCCCAGGCTCCTGACCTTTATACCTAACTAGCCACTCCCCTAAGCCTCACTCTCACACCAGCCTCATTTCTACATAGTCACTCCTTTTCTCACTCTCTTCAGTCCACATCACCATCTACCTTACTCCCCATCACCTCACTCACACAATACCCAAACTGTACAATCTCTTCAGGCTAATACCCCTACCTAATCTACCCACTCTAACCACAACCTACTTAAAGTACAGCCACACCTAAAGCTCTACTCACTCCTATAAGGATACCTACCAAATAAAACATAACAATACACAAGCACTCTGTCAGAGCAAAATGTGTCCCCTAACCTTTATATTAATAATAAACCTCACCATCACCTCACACTTAACCTCACACCACTACACTAGCAACTCAAAATTTCAAACTAAATCCCCTACCTGCTCAACATATACACGAGTCAAACAAACCTTTTTAGTAATATCTCCTTCTATCTACAACATCGCAAATCTTGACCTTGTCACATTCAAAGTAACTCCACACCAACTAAACAACCACATTTCCTCAAAATATAACACACCTACAATCAAATGCCTAACAACTATGATCCAAATAGCATCCCAAATCATACTTAGTGGAGATATGCACCCAAACCCTGGCCCTACAAACAGTAACACCTCTTCCCCCGTTACCAGACAAATAACATTCTAACCTCCCCAGGAAATCAACAGATCTCCTTATACTCAACATAAACATAAGGAGCATACTGAACAAAATCCCAGAGCTACACAGTACCCTGACCCTCCCCGACATAGTTCTCCTCACAGAGACCTGGCTAAAACCACTGAACAATAATAATGACTTTGTTCCACCTGGTTACAATGTTCTTAGACAAGACAGAATATCCAAAAGAGGTGGAAGCATTGCTCTCCTCTTCAAAAATAACCTGACCATTGAAATGTTAGTCAAAGAACAACCCAAGTTCAATAAATGCAGAAACTATGTTCAGTAAGCTGAAAATCAACTAAAAAAACACTTACATATAATAGGCACATATACACCCCCCAAGCAATAAAATTAATACAGTAGAATCCATTCTAGACTGGGCATCCCAAAAATTTCACCAAGAAACAATCAGACTAGGTGGCATTAATATCAACTGGTCCTCCTGTAACTCACTTCCCCCTACTAACCACATTAACCTACATGGTTTCACTCAACTAATCAAAACCACAACACAGGTAGATAAAGCATCAAAGAAGGAGTCCATCCTAGACTGGACCCTTACTAACAGACCATCTCAATCCTACCTCTCAGGCTCCCTCCCAGACACCCTCAGTGACCACCTTCCCACCTTTATAATTAGACACCAAGTGACTCCATTAAAATCCTCCACCCTCCAACAAATACAGTACACAAAGAATTTCAAAACCCATGACTTTATATCTTGCACTTAATCAATGCAACTAGAGACCACTCTCATCTCTCTACCCCTGGAAAGTGCAATAGAGTACTTCAATATCACTTTCCTAAACATTCTAAATCATCTTGCCCTATCAGAAATGTCAGAATTAAATCCAACTATGCCCCCTGGCTGACCAGAGATACCCATCTACTACTAAAACAAAGAGATAAAACATGGGACTCATGGTGTCAAAATAAAACTCAAACTGATAGACAGGCATACCAGGAACTAAGGAACAAAGCCAAAAAACAAATTAGGACAGACAAAAGGCACCACTATATAGGCATTCAAACCAAACACAAAAATAACCCACAAAAATTCTGGGCTGCCATTAATAAAGTCTTACAACCATGAAAGACCAGTACTCCACCCCCTTAATATTTACACCACCAGCAATAATATTGCCACCCAGTTCAACGAAGACATCACCATATCCATCCTAGCCCTCACCAGTAATAGTTCTCCCACCGCACATCCAAACCTATCTTCTGTACCAGCAGACCAAAACCTCTTCTCCTTACAACCTGTCCCAACTAGCACAGTATATAAATATCTGAATAGACTTAAACCCACAACTCTGGCTGAGACAAATTACCTACAGAATATCTAAAGACTGCAGCCAAAGCCATCTCTTATCCAGTCTCCATGTCATTAATCATTCTTTATCAGAACGAGTTCCTACTCTGTGGAAAATTTTGCATATAATACTACTCCACAAAGGATGTAACTCTGTGGAACTGTCTAATTACCATCCAATTGCCATTCTATCCCCCTTAGCTAAAATCCACAAAAAATGTATACATTCCCAAATAATGCACTATCTCCTTACTATTAAATTGCTAACCAACACCCAGCATGGATTCTGCCCCAATCACAGTACTACCACAGCCCTTATCAGCTTTACCAACACAGTAAACCAACATCAAAACAATGGTAAACTAGGACCCACTGTATTCCTAGATCTCTCCAAGGCCTTCAGTGCTGTCTTCCATCACAAACTCCTTTCTGCTCTCTCTGATCTTAATCTCTGCCTCTCCACTCTAGCTTGGTATAAGACTATCTAAAACTGCCAACAAGCAGTAAAATGTCAAAACTCCTTCTCTCCCCTCCTACCTGTCACCCTAGGGGTCTCCCAAGGAGCCATTCTTGGACCTCTTCTTTTCAACATATTCACCAACCAACTCCACAAAGTTACCTGGCATGCTATTCTAGTCCAGTACACTGATGGCTCCACTCTAATCTGCTCCGCTCCATCACTCCCTCAACTCCAGGAATTGACACGAGTCTTTTACTGCTGTTGAAACCTGGTTAGCCAACTCTCAACTAATACTTAACTCCAATAAAACACAGCTAATGATATTCTATCCCATTAGAGCCTTAGACCCTGTACCACCAATTACAATATTCTCAGCTAATAACACTGCTATGACACCTGTCCACCACATCAAACCTCTACGGATCATCATAGACCACAACATGAAATTCAATATGCTCATTGCAGGGACAATAAAGAAAGTCCATAAAAAACTCAGAACCCTATATAGATGCAAAAAGTATCTCACCAATGACAGTAAAGCTACCATCGCAAGAATCCACCTACTGTCTCCACTCCTCTATACCTCCTCCATACTCATCAACCTAGACAAAGCAGACTTTAACAAACTAAACACCTGCTATAATAAAATAGTTAGGTTTTGCTACTGACTCACCCTTCAGCACACATCACTGCATAGCAATCAAACAAATATCCTGGCTAGAATTACCCAACCTGCTCACATATAACCAACTTATAATAGCCCACCAAATTATATATTATCCTGACAGAGTCCCTGCTCTTCAAGGCCTACTTAATATCTGCTCTAACAAACGCCTGTTAAGACCCACCAGTAAAGCACTGGCTGACACAGGCAAAAGCAACAATAGCTCTGAGGGCTTTTTGTTTTCCATTTCTGTTGGAAAAGCATGGAATCCCCGTAGATATCAGGACCACTGAAAACAAAAATAATTTCAAAAAGCTCCTCCGGTCCCATTTACATAGTTCTTGGTTATGTAATTGTTCTGACCCTGGATAGCTTCATTTAATTAGATCATATCATACTTTAACTTTGTATGAAAGCTTGTAACAACTCCTTTCTATACTCGTAATCAATGTGTGTTTACTGTACTAGTCACTGATGAGTGTAACCAAATGACTGAACCAAAGTCCTTTCAGCCTTATTTATTGTAACACACTGTGCTCCTTATATTATATTTACATTTTGTTCTTTTCTTGGCCTTTAAGCTGCACCTTATTAACTGTTTGACCCTGTACTGCACTTTATTAACGTGTGCATTGTATTTACTGTTTTTGCTTTACTAATCTTTGCGGAGCTTTTCTCACCAGGCCTGCGATGAAAATGGGATCCGTGCCCAGTTGGACTTTCCCAGTAAACAAATGTAAAATAAATAATAATATGGGAAACTGAGAGTTATGTTGGTTCACTTTATGTCATGGGTTGAAAAAGATCAAATGTTGTGGCAGATGTGGCATTTCTATAAAGACTGCGGTTTACTAAGGCTCCTGAGAAAATATAAAACATGCATTAAAATGAATATATGAACTTTCCCCACAGTATTGAAGGTGTTTTTAACTGAAGGAATGTTAACATTCATGAGCACAGAGGAGGTGATGGTTGAGTTAAGAGACTACCAGTACACTTGCCTTATGGGTGCTCCTATAAAAGTACTTCTAATTTCAGATATTCTGTGAGTCCAGAGGAAGTGGAAAATGATTGGGAGAACAGAGAGCTGAATGGAAAAAGGAGATTTTTTGTACTGTGGAAAGGAGCAGTGATAAGGCAGGATGAACATTTTCACTTGAATATACATGCTCCCAGATTCTGCAAGCCTTGCACGGCGTGCAGGATCAGTGCAGGAGCTCAAGTAGGCAATATGTCTGCTGTGCGATCCAAGAATAGCCTGTAGGGGCATGCACGAGCGCTCCTGCACTAATCCTGCACGGACTCAGCCCCTGTATGCAAATTACCCCATTTGCAAGAGAAATCCATGCAAATGAGATGAATTTGCGATCCAGGAAGCTGGAAACCGGCCATGCAGTAACGGAGTACATTTCTGCAAATTCCAAAACGGAGCAGTGACAGCTCCACGTAAAGGGTGCATATCATTCAGGAAGCATGCCAATATCCAAGTATAAGGCCACTGGCATGGCAAACAGTTGAAAAAAAAAATAATCAACTTTTACTTTTTTTAAGCCGATCTCGGCTGTTTAAGCATTGGTTAGCGGTACGGGATCGAGGGAAAATAAGAAAATAAACCTAAAATAAGCATCCTAACTAAAATCACTATTCTGCTATTATAGTCAATGGTAGGCAGAAGACAACATGGCCAGTGAGTAGTAGTTGCTAAGGGGGAGGCTCAGTGTGACACATGTAACTATGCATTAGCAGGCAATCCTATGCAAATGAGGGGAATGATAGTGAATGCCAGATTTCCCTAGCATGCTAGTCAGCTCCCAACAGTGTAAGAGCAGGAATAGCTTGGTGCAAGCCTAGGAGTTAGCTGACATCATAGTGGGGGTGTCAGGCATACTGTAAGTGGATTGGAGCCCTGTGGCTTAGGTTTTCTCCTAGCTTAGCACAGCTAGGCAAGCAGGGTGTGTCTGAGTCTGCCTAGCACTCTTTGCATTGCCTAAGCTGGTGTGAGTGCCGTGTACCGGGTTTCAAAGAATAAAAAGTAAACCAGGAAGTAGCAGCTCTGTGCACATTTGAGCACTGTGTTTGTGTGGTGCGCCCCTGGGCTTAAACAGGAAGGCAATGGGAAGGGAAAACAGCAGTAGAAGGTAATCTAGCAGAACTAGCATAGCTGGCAGGTGAAATGTATCAGAATCAGCCAATTACACAGGCAGCAGACTAGCCCAGCCCAGAACACTACTATAAACTATGCAAACACCTTCCCCTCTGGTTTTCCTACACTCTACACCACTGGTGTATACAAGTGGAGAACTTTTAACAAACAAAACAACAAAATGACAGGGGCTGCAGCAGGCATCATACAACATGTGCAGGAGGCTGAGGGTGGTGAGGATGTGAATGCTGCTGACCAACCCACAGTGAGCAGACAGAAAAGAGTGCACAGACCCAGGGTAACTTACCAGGGGCTACATGAGCTGGAGATAGTGGAGCACTATAGGGTGGACAGGGACCTCCTACAGTACATTGTAGAGCTGTGCCAGCCATGCCTGACACACCAAACTGCAGAGGAGAACCCATCTCAGTGGATACCAAGGTATGTGTAGACCTAGGAATACTAAACACACGTACCTCCCAAAGCTCAACTGGGGATATCATGGGGATCTTACAGGCATCAGCATCCAGAGTATTCCACCAGTTCCTGGATGCCATGTCAGCACATGCCAGTGAGCACATATATTTCCTCAACACCCATGAGGTGTTGGCCAGCAAAGCACCACCCGGTGATCAGGGTAGGGTCTAAATCAACTGCAAGGGCCTCCCCTCCACTAACTGCCAGGTCATATGTGATGCCCAGGGCATTATAATGAATGTGTGTGCTGGCTGCCCTGGAAGCTGTCACGATTCCCACATCTGGCATCTGACACAGCTGTAACAGAGATTTGCCAACGAGGACACCCTTACGGTCACCTAGTGTGGGATGCTGTTACACACTGGAGCCGTGGCTGATGACACCCATCAGAAATGTACACACACCTGAACAAGAATGCCATAATGAGGCACACGCACAGACCAAACTGATAATAGAGTGTGTGTTTGGGATGTTCAAGTCACACATCCGGTGGAGCCTTGCAGTACTCACCAGCTACATGTACTCAAATTGTTATGGTATGTGCCATGCTACACAATATGCTCCTGCAGAAACAGCTGCAGCAGGAACAGCACGGGGGAGGGCCACACAGCCCCCCCACCAATGCCAAGGCACAGAGTGACTTGTAGGAGGAACAACTTGAGCCTGCCCCAGTAGGCAGATGGAGGTGTGCCCAGTATGCCCTGGCCTTGGCAAAGAGGCTACGCATAGCATATACACTGACACATTAGGGACCCAGGGAATGACACCTCTCTCTGACTCACACATACAGTAAAAGGGATGCCAAACATGACACTACCTGTGCTCAACCATGTATAGGGAGTGTACTATGTTTATCCAACATAGGCAGCCCTCCAGCACCATCCTCAATACTAATACATCCACAAGGTAAGTCAATCAAACTACCAATTGCCGAATGGAGTAGAATCTGTTGTTACCTGTATCAATGGTATGGATGTGAGCAATCAAGGGAATCGTGTGGCTGAATGGTATGCCAGCAGATGGTAGACACCTATAGTAGCACCATGAGATCTGTAACAAATACTGGTGTCATCATAGTAGCCAGTACTACACAGGGTGCCAAAACCCACTGCAGGAAATGTGCTGGGCCACGTGTGTCTGTAGGACACACACATGCCAGTCAGGGAGGCTCACATACCCAACAACAGTCTCAGCTAGCAGGACAGGTGTAGACAAACACAAACAAAGGTTGTGCTAAGGCCTCTGAATGATGGCTATGGGTAACCTCACCCCAGGCCTACACAGACAGACTACAGCAGGTCAGGCAGTGAGATGTTAGTTCTGAAGGGTAGGAAGTCAGAAACTAATATGTAGGTCAATGAAAGCTAAGACCTGTAGTACACTAATATGCCTCTAGTCAGCATGATAGGTTAGAATACAGAATGAAAGGGAGTACCTGACATACCAGTACAGTCAAAGTAAATGTGTACAAGTGTCAGGTGTGTGTCCCCCACAATCCTATGTAGACATGTAGAAACAGTAATGTGTGCCCCCCCCCCCCAATTATGTGTAGAAATGTAGAAACAGTCAGGTGTGCCCCTACCACCAATCCAGCGTAGATATGTAGTAACAGTCAGCTGTGCCCCCCAATCCTGTGTAGAAATGTAGAAACCTTCAGGTGTGTCCCCCCACAATCATATGTAGAAATGTAGTAACAGTCAGGTGTGCCCCCCTCCCACTCCTATGCAGACATGTGGAATCAGACTGGTCTGCCCCTTCCCCCAATCCAGTGTAGAAATGTAGTGACAGTCAGGTGTGCCCCCCAATCCTGTGTAGAAATGTAGTAACATGTATGATTAGGTATAAAACGAGTGGAGCACAGATGCCTAGAGGTGGCCAAGGTAACAGGATAGATTGTAGCATTTGCACAATATGCAGGTCTGTGTGTGTTAGGATGGTGTGTGTTCCATAATGTGTGAGAGTGGTCAGTATGTATGCATGTTGAGGTAAGACCTGGTGGCCATTGCCCACTACTGCTGATGAAAGGGACAAGCCCTCACAACTGCAGTGCCAAAGACAATCTCCACCAGTATAACACATACTAGCAGTAAGCCATTGTAAACATATGGTGGTAATATGTGTCACCATCTGAAAGACTGACATGGCATGGCTTTTGGGCTAGATATACAAGCAGTACACAGGGGAAAGTACCCCAGACATACAGTATATATTGTGCCACTGTGAAATGGAGTCACAGCTTGGAATTGTACATACAGGTATGCATCACAGTAACTGGACCTGTAGTAGAAGATACCGGTGATGTCTGCCCGAACACTTGCAGATCAAAAAAAAAACTGTAAGCCTGTTTCCTGCCTTTCCTGTAACTCGTGTTCCAGATACAGATTTGCTGTATCCAGGACTGTATGTAAGCTTCTGAGCCCCCCAAGCCTTTCTGTGTTGGAGGGAAGCCTTCTAGCTTATCAGTGGGAGTGGTAAGCACTAGGTAACCTGTCTACCACATAAGGAGTGGTTCTGGCCCAGAATTTGTAGTTATTGGCCGTTTGGGCAATCTCTTCCATCTCTCAACTTTCTGATTTGAAAGCCTGCATTTCCACTTGTTTTTGTCATGTAACTCGTCGAGTGCAGATACAGATTCTTAGTTTTAGCACTTAAATTTGCTTATTCATGCTCAGCACTTGTTCAGAACTTGTAAGCACTAAATAAGCTACTAATTACTATAGCACTCAACCTTCCTCATTACCTAGAGGAAAACAGTTTTTGTACTTACTTTTCTCACTTGCTTAGAGAAAAACAGCTCTTGTACTCACTTTCCTCACTTATCTAGAGGAAAATAGTTTTGTATTCAGGCATGTCCAAGGGTCAGCTCCCAGTGTTCTCTCCTGTCTATCTGATGAATCTGGGAATCTTGAGGCAATGTAGAAATTGCCTCATGTACACAGACAACCCTCTCCTCCTACCACCCAACACTACAACCTGTGAGAGATGCACTTATCTAGCCAAACTGGAGGTAAAGCTCTCTCCAACCAAGACAGAACCTGACAGTCATGAGGAGAAGGTAAACATTTGCACCACACCACACTCATCACATAGTCTCACTAAATCTACCCCACCAAAATCCACACATAGTAACACAAAAACATTTGCGGAGGCTCTCAATAATAATCGGTCTAAGCAACAGACCTCCAAAGCAGCAACGCAAGCAACCTCCATTCCCTAACACAACCCAAATGACACATAGCCCACAGACTCAGTGTGCCACTCAATCACAGCCAATAAGGCAAAACAACGTACCCAACACACTAGTCATAGGTGGCTCTATAGTCAGGCACACTGATGTCCCACTCACCAGGCCAAACAAGGAGAAGGTTGATGTCAGCTGCCTGTTGGGTGCCAGGATCTGCCAAATAACCCACGCACTCAGGTCACTCCACAACAAGTACAAATATGACTCTGTCATTGTCCATGTTGGTGTGAATGACCTGAGACATACCTCCCTGGACTACATGAAAAGAGACATGGAAGAACTCTCCGATCTTGTAGACCAGGCAGGAATTACCCTAGCCCTGAGTAGCATTCTGCCATCGCCCAGAATTATACCACAGTACAAGGATAAAAAGATTGACTTCAACAGTTGGCTAAGCTTCTGGTGTCATTCTAAGGGGATCCAGTATCTGTCTGCTTGGGATGACATGGTCGACAGACCACGATGCTTTGCCACAGATGGCCTGCACCTGTTGGCCCTGGGATTCCACATATTGGCTAAGGCTCTTGCTGCCCCTATAGTGCCTTTTTTAGGCAAGGTTCAAATAACAAATTCACCACCATAACAGGAACAGGCAAGCAAAAACTGAGGGTAATGCTACTCAGTCTAAATCTCAAAATGCACTCACATGAGACACTCCTTAAAATGGAGAACATCAATATCTGTGCAGTGAGTGAGACCTGGTTCAAGGCTCCAGAGAGCACCCCTGCACTACCAGGCTATAACTCATACCACACTTTTCGGCCATGTAACCTGGACCGAAACACCAAAGGCGGAGGTGTGTCCATATTCATTAAGGATATCCACACCTCCAGGCTAGTTGCTCAGCATAATGCATCTAAAGTTATCCAAGTGCAACTAACTCTGGGCAAAACTGCAATCCAAATTGTAGTTTGCTACAGATCCCCCACCATGCCCCAGGATTCCCACTCCTCTTTTCTTGATGTACTGGAAAATATTAGGGTTCAACCAAACACCCTAATAATGGGCGACTTCAACAACCCCACCATTAACTGGGAAAACTACTCATGTACCAACTCCTTAGCTCAACGCTTTCTGGAATTCATAAACTCCAATGCCCTGAATCAACTTATCCACACCCCTACCAGGGGCAACAATATCCTAGACCTAGTCATTACAAACATGAATGACCAGTGTTCCATACCTGAAGTCAACTCCTCGTTGGTCCGATCTGACCATAAGCTAATCACCCTTGATATCCACATCCCGCCCCACCCCCCATTAAGGAAACCACGGTAAAAAATTTCTCCAAAGCCAACTTCATGCTTCTTAAGACAGAAGTGGTGAACTTCATGACACCCATGCAGATGGACAATACAATTACAACTGTTGAATCCTACACAAATGCACTCTATAAGCACTTACACGATTGCATGGATTGTGCTATCCCAAACAGAACCAAGATGCTATCCTCCAAAAAAAGGAAGTCAGTCTGGTGGTCCCCTGCCATAAACAAACTGTACAACAGAAGGAAGAAACTGTTGCAAAAGAGAGTAAAATCCCATGAGTGGAGGCGCTCCCTGGTCAGCCTCAGTAAGAAGCTGAGATCCCTTATAAGATCCTCCAAAGCTAGCTCTGAAAATAAAATCACCACTAATTTCAAGGAAACCACAAAGCATTCTATAGCTATGTCAAGAATCTCAATAGCAACACCTAGATCTGCTCTGAGTTACAGCACAAAGGCACAAAAATTACAGAACCAACTGATATTGCCAACATCCTGGCAGATAGGGTTAGTGTTAACTTTACCCCTCTCTCACCCCCTAAAGGGCCCATATCTATACAGGAAGAATGCAGAGTCCCTGTAATCAGAACTACACAGGTAAAATCTGCACTCTCTAAAGCCAAAACACAGCATCCATGGGACTGGACAACATCCCAGGCTGCATTTTACACGAACTTCAGAAGAAACTGGCTCCCCACTTAAGCACCATGTTCAATAATAGCCTTGTATCAGGCTTTGTGCCCACTGAATGGTGCACAGCAACAGTTATCCCACTCCACAAAGGGGGAGCCACCACTGATCCCAGGAACTATCGACCTATTAGCCTGATGAGCCTGGTCTGCAAGGCCATGGGACGTATCATTATGGAACTCATAAACAAAGACATTGGTAACCTCCAAACTCTGGATCCCACCCAGTTCGGGTTTGTGAAAGGCAGATCATGCCTCCTGAACCTGATCGACTTCTTTGAGGCAGTCACCAAAGCCATAGATGAGGGTAAGGTGGTTTACACAGCCTATCTTGGCCTCGCCAAGGCTTTCAACACCATCCCCCATTCTGGAATTATAGCTAAACTCACTAAACTAGGTATAAATCCCTACATCACAAGATGGGTTGCCAACTGGCTCACTGACAGAACCCACACTGTAAAAGTTGCAGACTCCAAATCTGACCTCAAAGCAGTGACAAGTGGAGTACCACAGGGTTCCGTCCTGGGACCTCTCCTGTTTGGTATCTACTTCTCTGAAGTACAGGCTAACACAGAAGGCCCCTGGCTAACAAAGTTCACAGATGACTGCAAACTAGGAGCCATGGTCAAGTCTCCAAATGATCTGGACATCATACAGAAGGGCCTCGCTGAGACAGATGCCTGTTGTCAGAGCCATGGCCTCAAGCTCAATGCCAAAAAGTGCAGTGTCATCCCCTTTGGTAAAAACTCTGTACCCATGAACTACCACATAGGCAGCAATCTACTTAACACCGAATGTGTGATAAGAGACCTTGGGATCCAGGTGGACAGTAGTCTCTCCTTTGATAGTCACATCGCCACAGTAGTCAGGAAGTCCTTCTACGTGGCACTCCTCATCATAAAAGGGTTCTCATCCAGGAAAAAGAGGTCATTGTTCCCCTCTACTCAACACTCATTAGACCCATTATAGAGTACAACGCCCCTTTTGGAATGTACCTCACAAGACATCTGCAGCAGCTGTAAAGGCCACAGAAGTACCTCACAAAGAGGATTACTGGCCTCAAACAAATGCCCTACACTGACCACCTCAAAAAACTCCAGCTTTACTCTGTAGCATATCGCCTACTCCAAGATGATCTCTGCCTAACATATAAAGCTATGTCACACCCAGAGCTGTTGGACATGCTACACCTAAAGAAATCCCAATCCCTCCAAGATACACGCTCTAGTGACCTAAACCTTGTCACCACAATAAACAGGACATGCTGGAGGGATAGATTCCTGTCCCAGAGACTTCCCATACTCTGGAACATGCTACCCATCTATGTCAAGCAAAGTTCTTCATTAGCACTCTTCAAGAAAAATCTTGATGAGTGGATGGGAAATAGGAAATACATGCCGGGGATCACTTCTGTGTCTCTGCTCGACAGTGGCACAGGAAAATAACTTTCTTGGGTGGTGTAAGCCAAGAAACCTTGTTGACTAGGCTTACATAGGCCCTTGGGCAGATAGCCTAGTACCTACCTATGAACCTATGAAAAGGATATAGAACTGATGTATTGGGAAACAGCTGATTTACCTGCACATGCCAGCATAACTGGAATGCCCCATGCATATCTGTGTGTCAGATGCAAGTAGCGTCCATAGCACACATGCACCCAGCTCATGCAAACACCACCCACAGGCACCGCTTTGGTCATTCCCTACTGTGGGGAATGGGTACAGTATGACCCCACCTGTATATGGCAATAGTGAAAGAATGCAGCTTGCAGTACAGGTGTCCCATGCAGGTGTATCCCTAACAGTAGGTAGCACCCTGCCAGCATCCACACCACCTGATCAATACTGATAGAAAGTATTGGCATGAACACCTATCACACCTACTCTGTCACCCCAGGAGAATATATTGTATGGTGGTCTAGGACTGTAGGACTGACAGAATGCAATGGCCTGCCACATCTGGCATGCAGCAACACCTAATGCCCCACATGTGTCTGACAAAGGCCTGTGTGTCACACGTACTGCCAATGCATGTTATTTATTTATTAGTTTATTTATTTATTTATTTATTTATTTTATTTTACATTTGTTGACCTGGCTAGTCTAACTGGATACATGTCCATTTTCAGTAGAGGCCCGGGGAGAAAAGCTCCAAGACATTTACAAAATACAATAAAGAAGGAAATAACATTAAAGATACATACAAAATACAATGTAAAAAGTAGTAGCAGTTAGTACAAATAAATTGTAGTTAGAACAAAAACATTTTTTTTTCAAAAAAAAAAAAAAATAGCAAATAGTTGAACATTGTTAGAGAAATACTAACTACCATACTCCGACTGTGCATAGCAAGAACAGTAAACAGCAAGGATAATATTAATGAGAGGATGTTATATACATATATTTATGAAATTCATTAGCAGTTTCATGGTAAAAGGAAACTATAGGGGTTAGACTATGATGTACGGTAGTTATTGGTGAGAAGTAAGAAAGTTAGTCAGGATTAGTGCAGGAACATAACCAGTCTGTATTGAGGTATAGTTTGAGTTTCTTTTTAAAAAGTGTAAGAGAAGACAGAGTTGTGAGTTCAGTAGGTATTAAATTCCATAGCTTTCCAACAGTATTGGAAAACAGGGAGTCACCTGCTGAGTTGTTGGATCTGCAAGTGTTAAACAGAAGTTTGTTTGATGAGCGTAAATGTTTTGGGTTATTGTAGGGGGTAAAGAGGCTTGAGAGTATTGGGGGGCTGATACAGGGTCTTGTGGGCTATAGCAAGCTGTAGAAATTGGAGATGGTGCAGAAATTCTAGCCAATCAAGTTGTTTTAAATTAAGGCAGTGATGAGTTCTGAAAGGAGAGTCAGTAGCAAATCTAGCAATATTATTATAGGATACTGACAGTTCGTTGAGGTTGTTTTTAGAAAGATTTGTATAAATGGGTGAAGCATAGAGTAAAGCAGAGATTAGGTGAGTTCTGGCTATAGCAGTCCTGGCTACTGGTGTAAGAAAGGGCTTGGTTCTATAGAGGGATCCAAGTTTCTTGTTGACTGTTTTTATAGTATTGTTACTATGCATGTCAAAGTTGAGGTTATTGTCAATTGTTATTCCTAGGAGTTTAGTAGTTGGGTCGGGAGAAATAAGAGTACCATTGTTAGATGTGAGTGTGAAATGTGTGGGTGTGGACTTATGGGCTCGTGAGAAGAGTAGCAGTTTAGTTTTTTTGGGGTTTAGGAGGAGGCAACGGTTTGTGAACCATTCTTCAACAGTATTAAATGCTTTCTGGGTAAGGGTCTGTAGTTCGGTTTGAGAAATGGCTGAGCAGATAATAGTAGAGTCATCTGCATATTGAATGCAGGTGGTGTGTGGAATTGCTGACTGAAGGTCATTAATAAAAATGGAAAAAAGGAGAGGACCTAATATGGAACCCTGAGGGACACCAAGGGAGATGGGAAGGAGATTAGAAAGATTGTTGTGCCAGAGTACAGCCTGCTGTCTGTTTTCTAGCTAAGATTTGAACCAATTTATGGCTAAGTGATCAAGTGATAGAGATTTCATTATAAGTAAAAGGAGTTGATGATTAACCATGTCAAAAGCTTTGGATAAATCAATGAATACTGCAGAGGAAAGAATAGTTTTGTTATGGTTATTGTTAATACAATCTGTGAATGATAACAGGGCAGTGGTGGTACTGTGATAAGGTCTGAAGGCATGTTGACAGTTGGCAAGTAAATTGTTTTGAAGAAGGTGGTTAAGAAGTTGCTTATGGATACACTTTTCCATAATTTTTGCCAGAGGAGATAGCAGAGCTATAGGACGAAAGTTAGAGAAGTCATAAGAATTTCCACCTTTGTGTAGTGGAATAATGTAAGAAATTTTTCAGATGGATGGTTCTATTGATCTGAATGGATATGGGGTAGGCAATGTCTTTAGCTCCTTTTTGAAGGTATTCAGCTGGGAGTTGATCAGCAGAAGGGGTGGTAAGTTTTAGTTTTTGGAGAAGGGAGCATATGCTGGAAGTAGACACAGGTTGTAACTGAAATGATGGGGGAGGGTTTGAAGATGAAGTAGGCAGATTTGTGGTATCTGGAGATAAGTGGCTAGCAAGAGTTTGGATGGCATTGGTAAAGAAAGAATTAAAGGCACTGGCAGTGTGAGTGGGACTCTCTGGGTGGGAGCCTAGTGGGTTGGGAGTGATAGAGTGTCCTGGGTAAAGATGTTTGTTAATGGTGTTCCAGAACTTTTGAGGTTTCATTTGATAGGTCTGCTGTACCTGGAGGAAAAAGTTCTTTTTGTCTAACATGATGGCTTTTTTAGTGTAATTTCTAAGTTGCCTAAGGTTTGGTGATCTGTTGGATTTTTTGTAGTATGCCATTTTGTCCAGGCTTTGTTTCTCAGAAGGAGTTTTTGCCTAGTAGAATTAGAGAGCCAGGGTGCTGGTTTAGCTTTACATCTAACAGAGCGTCCTGGGGCATGGTGGTTCAGGATGGCTAGGAATGTGGCATTGAAATAGGTTACTGCTTCATCAAGTGGGAGAGATTTTAGTGGTGACCAATTACATTGATTAAGTTCTGTTTGGAAGAGTTGAAGGTTAAATTGCTTTTTGTTGCATACTGTTCTGACACAGTTAGGGTGAGGTAGGTTAGTTTTATATCTGATAATATAGGTTATGGAGTGGTCACTTAGGTCATCTGGGAGGGTTCCTACTTTGTAAGTTTTATGAGGATTATTAGTAAGTATCCAGTCCAAGGTACTTTCTTTGTTGTCGGGTTTATTAGTTCTGGTAGGGGAGTTAATAGTTTGTGAGAAGCTATATAAGTTAATATGGGTGGTGGGGTGTGTATTATTACAGGACTGCCAGTCGATATTAAAGTCTCCTAGGATTATGGTTTCTTGTGGGAGATTAATAGAAAGCCAATTAAGGATATTTTCAAGGGTATTGATGTTGTTTTCTGGAGGTAGGTATAAACAAATAACATTTATAGCTTTGCAAGAGTTGACCTGAAATTTAGAGATAAGTATTTCAGCTCTGTTGTCTAAAGGTGGATTAAGGTCTACAGTGTTAACTTTTAATTCTGCTTTATAGAGGATTGTGACCCCACCTCCTTTTTTGGTGGTGCGGTCATTTATAATGATATTGTAACCAGGTGGGGTTACTTCATCGTCTTTAACAGTAGGTTTTAGCCAAGTTTCAGATAAACATGGGATATCAAATTGATGGACGTCTAGGAGAGTGTGTAGGTGAGGAATTTTATTGTTAATGCTGCGTATATTGAGATGTGCAACTGAGGAGAGAGTTAGAAGGCTTGGAGGGGGCTATGGAGTTAATAGTGTTTGGATTCCATTTTTCAGTGGTAGAGGTATGGTTTGGGCCAGGGTTAGGATGTATGTCCCCATCTAGTAGGGAGTGAAGGTATATAATGTGTTTAGGGTAAAGGGGGTTTCTAAAATAGTCAGGTAGTTTTTTTAATATTTTGATTGGTATATATAATGGGTGCTAGTCTATGATATTTGGGAAGTAAGTAGCTTGGTTTGGATATGATGTTTAGGAAGTTTAGAGAGGTGGTTAGGGTTGGTATAGAAGTGTGTTTGGAGGGGAAGGGAAGGGTGGAGTATAGAGGTTGTTCATAGGAGGTTAGGAGATAGGCATTTGTAAGAGAAGGAAAGAGTGAGAGCAAGAGAAGTAACTGAAATAGGTGTGGGGTGGGAGATATGGACATAGTGGGATTAATAAGTGGGAGGAGAATTATAGGTGGGCTTATTAGGGAGGCACAGAGATGAACATGGTGGTATTTTGTAACAGGAGGAATGGGTGGTGGGTAGTACTACATATATTGTGTTAAGGGAGGTGGGGGAGTAATGAGTAGATTAGTGTGATTGGAGCAAAATCTTATGGGGTGTGGCTTTGGAGGAATAAAGGTAGGAGTACTGGGGGTGGGTGAGAATTGGGGGCAGGGTAGGGGAGCGGAGTGAGCCCGCAGGGCGAATGGAGCGGGAAGAGACAAAGAAGTGGTCTGTCAAGAAAGACAATCAGTGAAATATAGAGACTGCAAGTGAGTCTGAAGGTAAGAGGTGTAGGAGAAAGATAAAAGGCTTAGCAAGTATAGATTTAAGGATGTAAGAGGAGTAGACAGAGGTTTAAGATGCCTTAGGGTAAAGAAAATCAGGAAACCAGCGAGTCAAAAGGAAGCTGGGAACTTAGCTGGGGAGATTAGATCAGGAAAAGGTGAAGTAAAGGACAGAAAGCTTAGTTAGGGAGATATGGCAGAGAGAGGATGAAGAAATTAAGGGCAGAAGGTTAATATTAAGGCACCACCTGGTGGTCAGACACCTTATTGCATTAAATAAGTCACCTTAGGGGATATCAGGCTGAGGGAGAAGGGAGATAAAAAAGTATGGGGAAAGTAGGGTAAAAAAACTAAAAAGTAAGGGGTTAGAAGAGTGCTGTAAGAGGGAGGTAGTTTGGCTGCTGGCTTACCTGACTGGGAAGCTTACCTAACTTAGCAGTGTATTTAGTTATTGTTATGGATACAATCTTTCAAGTAGCTTTAGTAACACATACTTTCACTGTCTTTTTTCAGGGAGGTCGCTCAGGGAGCTGGTAGGTCAATTCTTTACACAGGAATATTTCCCTTGGGCATCAAAACAGGGCACATTCAGGTGGTCAGGTGCAGGGACGTGCAGGAACACAAAGGCTGGTACATATATAGAGAGAGAAACAGGTAGTGAAGCAAACAGTACAATAGGTAGACAGCACAAGCAAAAAATTTACACAGACACAGTAAAATGTACTGACTCAGCAGGAAATCACAATATTCTGTTTGTGTGTTAAGACATATTAAGATACCAACTTTTAGCAGATACTGCATAGGGATTACAGAGTTCTAAAACTATAATGCATAGCTTAATTCCCTTCTTATCAGGTCCTGTACTGGTTCATTAAGAAGAGTATAGCAGGGTGGAGATAAGCTAAGGGGAAGCTAGTAAAAACAGCAACAGTAAATTACGCTACAGAGCTTACTTGTTCAGATACAGCTATTACACGAACAGAGCACAATACTTTACATGATTATTCTTCGGACACCCAAATAACAACATAACACACTCAACATAAGCCATATGCAAGGCCATGTGGACAAACCACAGTAACATGTCCACTGTGTCCCACTGCATGAACTGTGTACCAACACCAACACAGAGCTGTGATGGGGTGATACCCTTAGGAAAAGTATCAGAGAATGTATGCATAATGTATGGAAGAGGTTAGGATAATGTGGGGGGGGGAGCATGGGCAGCATGAAGTGTGCAGGGTCCAACACCAAGCAGTGTGCACACACTATCCCTGGCTGCAAACACATAAATTGGTGGCTACACACTTGCCTGTACACCACAATAGGGTTAATGTCCTGACCCATGGCCCCTGTCTCTGGCTAACCTGTGTGAATCTGTACAGCTGTAAGGCAGTGCCACAGCAAGATAAGCCCATACTGTCATGTTGATGGATGCACAAGTATGGGATTCTCTGCCAGCACTGTACCAAGGTGTTGAACCGGATACACAGACCCTGCACTAAGTGTCTGCAGCTCCCCCTCCAGAATGGCATAACTTATCATGAATACATAGGTGTCTGCCCACAATACCAGACACAGCTGCAGTCACCCTTGTCCCCCAAGACATCACTGTGAGCAAGAATGTCCACCTGAAAGTATATGAGGAAAGAAAACATCACCATGTATAAGAGTACACATGTCTTTATATCTCTCCTAAAAGCAGTACCATGCAGCTGAAGCAGCACAGACACAATCACCTACACTACACACTATCCCCTGCACAGTTTGTCCCCATATAGCCAAATGATTGACGGATACCCTGCAGAAACAGTATGCTATCTGTAGGTGTACAACACAAAGGTCTGCACTGCAGTACAAACTACCTGGAATGTGTGGAAGAGAGTGACTGTGACAAGGAGCCATCCATTATGAGGCCTGTCCCACCCAGCATATAGCCAAATGGCTACAACCACATGAGGTGTAACTGTCACTCACTGTAGACATTAGCCACCAGTATCCATCAGCATTACAGACTATGTGGTGCAAGTGCTAGCTGTGCAACATGACTGTACAAGGAAGTAGTCATCTAGCAGCTGTATATATGTACCTGTGGAATATAACCCTGTGTGTGCCCGCATGTGGTCTGTCAACCTCTAGAAGAATGGGTTATGGCCCATGCACACACACTGCCCTCCCCATAGCCCTACTATGACAAGCCCGCTGAGGTCATCCACTTTGAAATACACATTTGGGAAAGTTGTAGCCCAGGAATCTCCGTGGCACATCCTATAACTGCATACTGCTCTAGTGTGATAAATTAGCTAGGTAGGAGTTCTAATCCCAACTGTGTGTGTGTGTGTGTGTGTGTGTGTGTGTGTGTGTGTGTGTGTGTGTATGTGTGTGTGTGTGTGTGGTGTGTGTGTGTCACTGTCTGTGTAGACAGCAATGCTTTTTAGGCTAGTCACACTCACTACAATTCAAATACCCTACTTTGGCAAGGCTGCTGATGTTATTCACTGTGAAATACACCTTTCGGAAAGCTGTAGCCTAGCAATCTCTATGGCGTATCCTATAACTCTGTACTACTGTAGTGTGATAAAGTAGTTAAGTAGGAGTTATAATCCCAGACATGGCAACTGTGTGTGTGTGTGTGTGTGTGTGTGTGTGTGTGTGTGTGTGTGTGTGTGTGTGTGTGTGTGTGTGTGTGTGTGTGTGTGTGTGTGTGTGTCTGTCTGTGTAGACAACAATGCTTTTTAGGCTAGTCACATGCACTACAATTCAAATGCCCTACTTTGGCAAGCTGCTGATGTCATTCACTGTGAAACACACCTTTCAGAAAGCTGTAGGCCAGTAATCTCCATGGTGCATCCTATAAATGTGTACTGGTGTAGTGTGATAAACTAGCTAGGTAGGAGTTCTAATCCCAGAAATGGCAACTGTGTGTGTGTGAGTGTGTGTGTGTGTGTGTGTGTGTGTGTGTGTGTGTGTGTGTGTGTGTGTGTGTGTGTGTGTGTGTGTGTGTGTGTGTGCCTCTGTCTGTGTAAGGAACAATGCATTTTAGGCTAGTCACACTCACTACAATTCAAATGCCCTACTTTGGCAATCCTGCTGATGTCATTCACTGTGAAATACACCTTTGGGGAAGGAGTACTCCAGTAATCCCCATGGCACGTCCTATAACAGCTTTATGCTGTAGTGTGATATAAGACTCTGGTAGAGGTTCTATTCCCACACATGACAGTTGTTGATGTTTTTGTGTGTGTCTATGTCTGTGTTAGGGAGCAGTGCATTTTAGGCTAGTCACGCTCACTGCAATTCAAATGCCCTACTGTGGCAATCCTGCTGATGTCATTCACTGTGAAATACACCTTTGGGGAAGAAGTATTCCAGTAATCTCCGTGGGGCGTCCTATAACTGCTTAGTGCTGTAGTGTAGTAAACTAGTTAGGTAGGAGTTCTAATCTGAGACATGACAGGTGTGTGTGTGTGTGTGTGTGTGTGTGTGTGTGTGTGTGTGTGTGTGTGTGTGTGTGTGTGTGTGTGTGTGTGTGTGTGTGTGTGTGTGTCTGTCATTCGTATCCTGTGTGGAGGTGGATGTAAGTGCATAACAACTGGACTCAATGTGGAGGGGTTTTACAATTTTCTTATATGTTGGCCCTAGTATACATCACAATGTCCACCATACAGTGATAACAGATGTGAACTAGCCAAGAGGCTGGGGTGCAAATCCATACCCCTACATATGACATCAAGGCCAAGTGAACAAAGTTAGCAACCATTGTATTACCCAGAAAACACTCTCAACCCATGTCTCATACACACACACACACACACACACACACACACACACACTTGCCTGGGCAACAGCTACTATGTTGGTAGTGCCCTGCATATTGCCCACTGATAGTAACCATGGTGTGATTGCAGGGGGCTACAGAGGGCATGGCTCCCTGTTCATCAGTCCAATAGACACTTACATGCTGACAGTGCACCTTCCCTATGTTCCCCAAATGGACACCTGCAACACCAATGGTGCCATCAAATGTGACCCACAAAGGACATACCATGCTTGAAAAACATGCCCTGTATGGACAGATGCCACTGACACCAGGGAATACTGGTATAATGCTATCAATGTAGGTGCAGGGTCAACCTGCTGTTCATTAACAGTTCCCACCATATGAGGCCAGGAGTGGCACATCTGATGATAATAATCTGTGTACACAACATGGGCCAGACACTCCAGGTACAGTTCCACGTGTCACTGTATATGCATGTGGGAGTTGTGCACATCCCTGTCACCATCCATATCATGGACTAAGGAACACATACATGGCAAGCAATGCATAGCATTGGCCACATGCAATAGTTGAAGCAACGGACAGCACACAATAGGAGGGCTGGAAACACAGCTTTAATATTCCAATAAAACTGTACACAAAGTGTAAAATTCGGATCTATTGGAATATTAAAGCTGTGTTTCCAGCCCTCCTATTGTGTGCTGTCCGTTGCTTCAACAGTTTTCTAGTTTGTTTTCGTTTGGTTTGTCACATGCAATAGTTACCGAGATGAGTGGATGGTGAATACAATACCCACCTGTGTGGGCAAATCTAGACACTACACCCCCGAGCCACACTGCAGACCATTGCCATGTGGCCTGATGCCAAGGTATATCCATCATCTAGCCTTGTATAGCTGTCTGGCACAGTTGACCACTACACACCCATGAAGCAATGCATGCATGCATGTCAGTACTGGCACCCTGTGTCTGTGTGTGTGGTGTACAATGCCTATGATCATATTCACACTCACTACAACCCCCATTGGCATACTGAAGCATGCTGTCTGATGTCAGACACCTGCACATACCCTTTGCCCATATAACCTCTGTATGTCCCCTGTGGTGCATGTGATACCTGCACAATACTATGTTGTGGCAATCTCACTAGTGATGAATTGTATTCCTGGCCCTGCCAAGTGTGTCAGTGTGTGTGCGTCCCTGTGAGAGTGTGGCTGTGTTGACACTGACACCTGTTCATGGGAAAAGCCATGTGTACAACACCTACCGTATAGCCACCATTTCACTGTTGCAGATGTCACTCACCATCACATATATGTTTGAAAGGCTCCACAACATGTAACCTATGGGGCGCATCCAATAACTGCATAGAACTGTGATAGCACTACATAGTCATCAGGGGTTTGATACCCTGTGCTGGTAGGTGTGTGACACAAACATGCTTATGTTTTACTCTCCCACCCTTCCCTGACTTATCTTTGCCTCTGTCTGCCTCTCTCACTCCCTCTCTGGTGGATGTGGAGAACTACATCTGCTTTGCTTAGGCAGCAGCATGTGTATTTTAAGTGATGCTCATGATCAGCTGATGACCTCTGCATGAATTTCAGCCCTCCCCTAGCTGATTGCATGTGGAACAGTTGTGGTAACATTCCCATAGACAATTGTATGGTAACACACTACTATATCTAGGAACATCATGTTGGTGTTGGGCCTTTTCATTCACTGTGAGCAGGAACTCAATCTGTTGTTTAGCAAACAGCATCACATATGGATTGGGGATTTACTTCTAACAACATACACTGTGGAAACAGGCCAACACACAGGAGAGGGATGTGCCTGACCTAACTACAGACTGTAAGTGCTGCTATACTGCATTAGGGGTAATTTTGGTTTAACAATGTGTGTGTGTGGATATGGCTGCCCTACATGTTTTAATACTTGTCACGTCAGTACTATGTTTATGAGGACCCCCCCATCTGTAGGGTCATCTGCAGACTGGGCAGTGTGTGGTGCCTTTTGTTTCTTGTGTTACCCACAGAGCACCTATCTGTGAACTGCAGAAGGTAGTGTGAACATTGCAGTCTTTAGATGGTGACAGCCATGAGAGTTACTGACTTCATATCCCTCATAGGACATATGTTGCAACAAACCTTGTTACAACAGTAAATGTATGAGGTTATCACAGCAACATGTCAATATTGGCCCTGCGTTTATGCTTCCACCCATAACTCTGTCACCCTTTGTACATATGTCATGCAGTAAGAGGTGCATATGTGCTGTAGACCATATTTAGTGACATCATATCTGATGACAAGCCGGTGATATATCAGACTGCTACACATGCTACATATACTAGGGGTTATATATGATGACATAACCTAGACATTCTGTGGTTGTGTGTACAGTACTGAGGTCTGTGTACTTATGGTGATTGTCGACAGTGTGTTTATTGTTAATATGTACCTTGGCCTGTGTACAGATTCTGGTAGATGTCATTGTTCTTGGTCCTGGTCTAGCTGATGTTACATGCTGCTCCACTGTATGTTACCCTATTGGCTTACATGTTTGTAGGGCCAAACACACACATGTCCCATACCACAGACAGGCATCAGACTACACTGTGTAGTGGACCAGTATAGTGTGTAAGTAGCACATATGAGGATGGTGTTGAACAGATAGTCCATATACTGTAATAATACGGTAGCTTACCATGTGGCTGTAGCTGTGTTCACATTGGTTGTGGTTATGCACTTTCACACTGGTGCCTGTTACTCTTTGCTGTGACACGCCTGCAGAGCCTGCTATATATCCATGTACAGGTGCATTCCCCCATATGAAATGTTGGCCAGTGTTGAGCCAGTATGCCTGTAGCCTGCACAGTGATTTGTTACATGCCTAGCAGCTTAGTGTACTTACCCAGTGAGATGTCATGTCCAGATGTTCTTCATGTTTCACTGTTGCAGTCATTACATTTGGGTAATCTGCTCGCAGGTTGCCCTCAGTCAGCCTGGATATCAAAGTCTTGGGTCCTGCGTCGGTTGCTGTATTCTCATCCATGATGACATTTCATCAGGGGTATAAAACATGCAGCCGACGCCATTTTCTTTAGTCTTTCTTGCCGCGTGGTGCCCGAAGCAGAAGCAGGTCGCAAGTGCCGGTCGGCCGACTCCTAAAATTTTCAAATTCGAGTTTCAGAACCCAAGTCTTCAATTAAAGCTAAGTACCCCGTTGGGGAAACTTTTTCTTGCTCCATACCGATGTCAGTAAAAGTTAATAATTGCATTACCTGTGGGAAGCAAATACCTCATAAGGATTTCCATTTGTACTGTATTCCTTGCCTAGGCCCAGATCATAGCATGCCTTGCTGTCGGTTTTGTGCTAGATTTAACCATTGCACTATTAAGTGTCGGTATATCTTTGCTTCAGAATATTTTGGAAACAGACTTAACTACCCAGAAATGTCGACGGATGGCAATCTGACTACCGGAGTTCACAAAAAACGCAAAGAAAAGGACAGAGACAGGCTGTTGAGGTCCAAAACCGACGACAAAGCTTCCCCTAAGCCAGTCACCAGTTCGCCGGTACTCAGTGACGCACTTTCGCAGCTCCTGATACCCACTACTTTCGAGTCGCAGGCCTCTACCAAGACCCATGTGAAGTCTGGCATGCCGCAAGATTCTCAAAGTATTGTACACGTGGATGTCTCTCCCTCAGATGGGTCCGGAGCCGCTGAGCAGGCACCAGCTTCTGAGGGTGTCTTCAGGCCTCAGCATTTCTATATAAAACTGATGCCAGCTTCAAAAACAAAGACAAAAGCAACTTCTAAGGCTAAAAAACTGATGCATAAGCCACATGCTCAGGCCTCTAGGCCCAAAAAGCAGATGATCAACATGGATGAAGACCCAATTACCTTGATCAGGGGTTCCCAACCCCCCCCTCCCCATAAGAGGCCTAGGCAAGACACTGATTATGAATCTTCAAATCAGGTTTCCATTTGTTCTGATTCCTCTTCTGATCAGGAATTTTCTATACCACCCTATGAGGATTCAGATGCAGAGGAATCCATCCCATCTGCATCTCCTCCTGAAGATTATTCTTTTGGAGAAACCTTGCATACTTTGAGGGAGCATTTTCATTGGGAGTGTCAAGATTTCTCAGAATCAAAAAAGAGGCTCAGGGATTTCCTTCTTCTCCCCCCTCAGCATAGGCTTTTAGCCATACCCCCTGTATTATACATTGTTGATGATGTGTTTTCGGAATCAAGCATGACTCCAGATTCCTTACCTCCAGCTCCTAGCAAGCCAGACAGATATTACAGGGTTCCTGACTCACACAGATTTTTATTCAAAATCCCTGCTGCTGATCCTAAAACTATCTCACAGGGTCCCAAAGGTGTAAAGGCCTCAACAGCTAAGAATCCTACCCCCTGTGATAGAGATTCCAGAGCACTGGATAGAGGGGGAAAGAAGGTTTATACGTCTGCAACCTTGGCAATTAGGGCCTTAAACTGCCAGTTTCATATGCTTAAATATCAACAGCATGTTATTGGATTATTGAAACAGAAAATGATGTTGATTTCTGAATGTGTGGAAAATAAAGAATTATAGGAATTATTGCATGCAGCAGAACAAGTTGGAAAGCATACTTTGCAATGTGGTTTTGATTCCTTAGAGGCCTCCTGCAGGGCCACAGTTACTGGATCTGTGATTAGGAGGCATGCTTGGCTAAAAGAGCAAAATTTGCCAGATCATGTTAAAACTAAATTGTTGGATGCACCTTTACAGCATGATACTCTGTTTGGTATTAAGGCAGAAGAGGTTTTAAAGAAAATGGAAGACAAAGCTAAGTCTATGCAAACTGTAAAAGACATTTTACAAGTGCAACCACCAAGATTCAGTAGACACTGGCCTACAAAAATTGGTCCTTTCCTGTGTCCAACAGAGCTTCATGGGGCAAATCCAGGTGCTCTAAGGGCTCTAGATACCAATCACAGGATTCTTACAGGTCAAAGCAATGGGGTGCCTCTACCTCCAAATCTGGAGGAAATAAAGCGCAACCCTACAGTAAACAGTCTCAATGACTTCCCTCTGCCATCACCAAGCACTTATCTTTTGACAGCCCCCTTAGGGGTAAATCTAGCACTTCATGCTCAAAATTGGCAGTTAATAACCCAGGACAAGTGGGTATTAAACATAGTATCCCAGGGATACAGATTTCATTTCCACACTCTGCCAAATCCAAACGGTTGGCCAGATCTGCCACAAAATCAATGGGCAGAGGCACAGAAACAAGTTACATCTCTCATGGATATGGGGGCCATTCAGACAGTACCAGAACAGGAAAAAGGACAAGGGTTTTACTCAAGACTGTTCTTGGTACCCAGAAAAGACAAGGCCTGGCACCCAATACTGGATTTATCAATTTTGAACACATTTTTAGACAAACCAAAATTCAAAATGCTAACTTTGCAGCAGCTTCTGCCCATGCTGGGCAAGAACGCTTGGCTAGTGACTTTAGTCTTAAAAGAGGCATACCTGCATATCCCAATAAGGGAATCATGCAGGAGATACCTCTGCTTCAGGGCTGGCTTCATGCATTACCAATTCTCTGCACTGCCCTTTGGCTTATCAACTGCGCCCAGGGTCTTTACAAAGTGCCTGGCACCAGTAATTGCATTCTGCAGACAAAGAAATATACAAATATATCCTTACTTGGACGACTGTCTCATTCAAGCAGAAAACAAGGACATTCTTCTTCAGCATCTGGCATTTGTGAAAAGGCTTCTAACATGCCTAGGGTACACAATAAATGAAAAGAAATCACAACTGGTACCCTCTCAAAAGATAACATTTCTGGGTGCAAGTTTGAATACAACTGCCCAGATGACTTACCTTATGCCAGACAAACAAAGGCAATTGACTATTTACTTCAAACAGATGGCAACAAAAACCCAGTTATCTGCAAGACAAATTCTGCAGGTTTTGGGGTTCATGGCATCCTGCATTCTACTGATTCCATATGCAAGACTGCATATGAGGAAACTACAGTGGTACCTAAAATGTTTATGGAGTCAACATTGTCACAGTCTGGAAACAATGATTCCTCTCATTTCCTGCCTCCAACATGACTTTTTTTGGTGGGCAGAGACATGTCACCAGAACATGGGATGGTCTTTCACTCTACCCCCTGCCAGCCAAACCCTAGCTACAGATGCATCAGACTATGCACGGGGGGCCCACCTGGCAGGGAGATGCATTCAGGGCATATGGAGCCCAAAACAAATGCATCTGCATATCAACCAGAAAGAGATGTTAGCCTACCCCCTTTGCAGACTAGCCATGGCATTGTGGGACACAGCCTTGACTTACCAAGTACATCTTCAAGCTCAATTCCTGCTAGGAAAACAAAATACTCTGACAGACGACCTAAGCAGAAACCTTATGGACCCTCATGAGTGGAAACTGGATCCACAAGTCTTCAGCATGATAACAAAGAAATGGGGGAGCCCAGACATATATCTATTTGCCTCTCCCCAAAATTATCAACTGGACAAATTCTGCACAAGGACTTATCACAGACAAGCATGGAAAGTGGATGCCCTATCCTTCAGCTGGAAAAACCTATCAGTTTACGCCTTTCCTCCTCTGCCTCTTCTTCCCAAGGTCCTACTAAAGGCCAGACAAGAAAAAACAAAAATGATTCTAATTGCCCCGGACTGGCCCTGCCAACACTGGTACCAAATCCTTGGTACTTGCCTCAGATATCTCATTTACTGTCTCAGCAAAACAATCAGATCCTGCACAATCAGCTCCAAACTCTGAACCTGACAGCATGGCTGATCATGTAGTTATTCAAACAACACCTCTCAGTAAATCTGTGATGGATGTCATTTTGGAAGCCAGAAGCCTAGTACTAGAAAATCTTATGCTGATAAATGAAAGAGATTCACACAAAGAACTGACACAGCAAAGCCAAATATTCCTCAGATTTTACAATACTTGATGGAGATGCTTGACAAAGGCCTATCTTTTTCATCAATAAAAATCCATGCCTCTGCCATCTCGGCTCATTACAACATAGAGCCACCATTTTTTTCTCATCCTTTGCTAAAACAGTATCTTAGAGGGGCCAGAAATGTAAGGCCTCCCAGAAGATCACCAGTTCCTGCATGGGACCTCAATTTTGTGTTGGAAAAGCTCACCCTGTCTTCATTTGAACCAGCTGCTACTGCAGATATAAAGTTTTTATCCTGGCAAACAGCTTTACTTCTGGCAATCACTTCAGCAAGAAGGATTTCAGAGTTACAGGCACTCATGGCTGTGGAGCCTTTTATTATATTTTACCCAGACAGGGTGTCCTTCCACGACCAATCCTTCCTTTATGACTAAGGTGGTATCCAGTGTGGCTCTTAACCAAACTATTCACCTGACAATGTTTTATCCAAATCCGCAGAACAAGGGAGAGCAGATTCTGCATTCCTTGAATGTGCACAGACAACTAAGATTCTACTTAAACAGGAGCAAATGTCTAAGAAAAACTGAGCAGCTACTGGTGGTATTTGCTGCAGAATCAGGGGGAAGGGCTATTTCAAAGCAGACTATTTCAAAGTGGATAAGCCACTGCATTTGTTTCTGCTATTTGCATCATGGTAAACTGGTGCCCAAGGGCATTAGGTCACATTCCACCAGGGCTGCATCTATATCAGTAGCTTTTCTCAGAGGGGTACCAACCAAAGACATTCTAGAAGCTGCTACTTGGAATTCTGTTCATACTTTTACAAAGCATTATCATTTGCCTCTCTTCTGTAAGTCCAGGGCAGGCTTTGCCACTGCAGTTCTGCAGGGCCTTATAGCCGCTCTTAATGCTGTTTAGTTCCATCCTCCCATCCATAGCTTTGGGATTCTACCCAAATGTAATGACTACAACAGTAAAACACGAAGAGCATAGTACAGTTGTGTACACTTACCATAAATGTAGATGTTCGAGTGTATTCACTGTTGCAGTCCGGGTTACCCACCCGCCATCCTCCTTTATTCTACAGCTTCTCTTTCCTTCACTATATTCTACAGCCTTTGTGGTGTATTTGCTTTTAGATGAAGGTAAAGTTAATGTTGTGACAATTGCATGTATTTATAGTTATATATTTATATACATTTTTGCTCCCCATTTGGAGGGCACCTGACATCTGGGGCAAGAAAAACTAAAGAAAATGGCGTTGGCTGCATGTTTTATACCCCTGATGACCTGAAGTAATGGAAGAGGAGGCAGCAACTGATGCAGGATCCAAGACTTTGATATTCAGGCTGTCTGAGGGCAACCTGCCAGCAGATTACCCAAATGTAATGACTGCAACAGTGAATACTCTCGAACATCTACATTTATGGTACCTGTACACAACTGTACTATACTTGCCAGAAGTACTGCTGCCAGGCCACCATAACAGTCATGTATGTCAGACAAAGCAGTGAGATGCAGTACAGATGTATGTCAATAACTAGTGGGTAGTATGTGGCAATGGCACCTCTGTACCACCGGTTATTATGTGTCAGGACAGATAGGGGTGTGTGAATGCATATCCTATGGAGGCAAATGTGTACCAGTAGGTATGTGTTATACCCATATACATGGCTGTTAACATCCACATTGTCAGGCTTGGTCCACATGTCTTGCAGTAAGGTTTCTGTGTATACCTCTGGACTGTCCAGAGTGTGCCAGACTGTTCACATTTATTCGGCAATATCTCTGCTGTAGTCCAAAGGAGCATTACGTGCTAGCAGTGGTAATGTACTATGATGTCCTTAGGATGTCTGTCAGTAGCCAATGGTGGACATGTTAAAAGCAGATGTGACCTCCCACACACACCATGTCTGTGAAGACAATCCCTATTACAGTAGCAATAGTCTACAAATATACTTGCAACACATATCTGACATCCCCTTGCACTACGAAGTTGGGACTATACTGGTTGCAGTAGGACTCCACTCCATGTTCAGGACATATGGTGAGCATATATGTACATATAATTCTCCAGATATCTGTATAGATATATACACATATACATACCGACATACATAGATTTATATGTATATGTACATAGATATACATATAAACACTCAGATATATACATATACAGAGCAATATATATCTACACATATACAGATAGAGATACATATGCATATATACATATCGATATCTACATATATATTGACAGTAGTAGGTATATCAGAATAGATATGTATGCACATATAGTTATAGATATCTACATGTATACCAACATAACTCGGCATATCTGTACACATAGGATGTGCATACATATATAGCTATATATACCTATATGTACATATACGTATATCTACATATATACATCTATATATATATATATATATATATATATATATATATATATATATATATATACATATATGTATATACATATATGTACATACGAAAAGATGTACACATGGCCATATATATGTTGCACTATACAGATGTGTATACAGACATATGTATGGGTATATATGTGTATGTACATGTAGACATATATAGACCTATTATATGTTTACAACCATATTCATAGGTTCATAGGTTCATACTAGGCTATCTGCCCTAGGGCATTTATAAGCCTAGCCAGAATGTGTTTGGCTTTCACCACCCATTTTAAATTAATTTTGCTATGCCCTTTTTCGAGGTTAGTATACTGTGCCTCTGTCTAACAGTGACACAAAAGTGATACCCAGGTTAAACCTATGATCTCCCATCCACTCATCAAGATTCCTCTTGAAGAAAGTCATTGAGGGACTCTGCCTAACCTGGACTGGGATTTTATTCCAGAGTGAAGGGAGCCTCTGGGTTATGAATCTGTCCCTCCAGCATGTCCTATTTATTTCAGTGCTGAGGTTCAAGTCTCTCGAGCGCATAGCTCGATGGGATTTGGATTTTCAGAGGTGCAGCATGTCCATTAATTCCGGGTTGGACATGGCTTTATACATCAGGCACAGATCGCCCCTGAACAGGCGGTATGCCACTGAGTAGAGCTAGAGATTCTTTAACCGGGCAGCATATGGCATCTGTTTGAGCCCTTTGATCCTCTTGGTGAGGTACTTTTGGGGTCTTTCCAGTTGCTGCAGGTGTCTGGTAAGGTACATCCCAAAAGGGGCATTGTACTCAATTATGGGCCTGATGAGGGATGAGTAAAGAGGCACAATGACATCCCCTGATCTAGATGTGAATCCCTTCATGATTAGGTGGGCTATATAAAATGTTTTTCTAACCACTTTGGCCACGTGTTTGTCAAATGAGAGACTGCTATCAACTTGGGTCCCCAGGTCCCTAATTACTTCTTCTGTACTTAATGGATTACCACCTATGTGGTAATTTGTGGGCACTTTGTTTTTGCCAAAGGGGATGACTATACACTTTTTGGCGTTTAGCTTGAGGCCATGGCTCTGGCACCGGTTGTCTGTTTCTATGAGGCCCTTTTGGAGGATGCTTGTGTCGGCTGGAGAGTCGATTATGGCACCCAGTTTGCAATCTTCTGCGAACTTGGTTAGCTACAGTCCTTCCGTGTTGGCCTGTACCTCCGAGAAATATATACCGAACAAGAGAGGTCCCAGGACTGAGCCTTGTGGGACGCCACTTGTAACTAGTTTGGAGTCTGACATGGCTCCAGCAATTCTAACCATGTGGGTTCTGTTCTTGAGCCAGTTTGCAACCCTTCTAGTGACATAGGGGTTTATATTTAAGCTGGTGAGCTTATCTATAAAGTCCGAGTGGGGTATTGTATCGAAGGCTTTTGTGAGGTCCAGGTAGGCTGTGTGGACCACCTTCCCCTCATCAATGGCCTTGGTGACTGTTTCAAAGAAATCAACCAGGTTTAAGAGGCAGGATCTGCCCTTAACAAAGCCGAACTGGGTAGGAATCAGTGTCTGTAGGTCCCCAATATCTTTATTTATGAGGTCCATGATGATCCTTTCCATAGCTTTGCAGACCAAGCTAGTCAGGCTTATGGGGCGATAGTTTCCAGGATCCGTTGAGGCACCACCTTTGTGGAGAGGGACCACTGTTGCTGTACACCACTCTTTGGGTACATATCCTGTAGTAAGGCTGAGATTGAACAGTAGTTTTATGTTTGGGTTTAGCTTTTCTTGGAGTACATGTAGGACGCAGCCCGGGACACCGTCTGGTCCCATTGATGCTGTGTTTTTTGCTTTGGAGAGGGCGGCTCTTACCTGAGCATCTGAGATGTCAGGGGGCAGCACTCTGCTGGGATAGATATTTTCCCTTTTGGTGTGGGGGGGGGAGAGTTTGCGCTGAACCTGTCAGCTAGGATGTTGGCAATGTCTGTGGGTTCAGTGTATGTTTTGTCATTTTGGACTAATTCTGAGCATATCTGGGAATTCTCACCCAGGTTCCTAACATAACTAAAGAAAGCCTTGTGATTATTCTTAGTGTCCTGTGCAATTTTTCTCTCGAAGCTGGCCTTAGATGATTTTATGAGTGCCCATAGTTTTTTGCTAATACTGATCAGAGATGCCTTCCCTTTTTGGGATTTTGCTCTATCATTTAGTAGCTTCCTCCTTCTATTGTATAGTTTGTTTATGGCTGGGGTCCACCAGACAGGACGTCTGCCTTTGGAGGATTGGGTCTTGGTTTTATTTGGGATTGCATGATCCATGCATTCCTGAAGGTGTTCATAGAATGCATTTATAAAGGATTCTGCGGTCTGGGCCGTATTTTCCACAGGCCTGGGGGCTTTGAAGGATTCCACCTCGGTTTTGAGGAGTGTGAAATTTGCTTTAGAGAAGTTTTTCACTGTGGTTTTCTGGGCAGGAGGTGGGGTCGGGATGTGAATATCCAGTGAGATTAGTTTATGGTCTGATCTTACCAGTGAGGTATACACTTCTGGTCTGGAGCATAGAGTCCCCATGTTGGTGATGATCAGGTCCAGTATGTTTTCCCCTCTTGTAAAAGTGGTAACAAGTTGTTCCATAGCATTTGAGTTTATAAATTCTAGGAACCTTTGGACTAGGGTGTTGGAGCTAGAGTAATGCTCCCAGTCTATGTTTGGTAAGTTGAAGTCGCCCAATATAATGGTGTTTGGAGAGACCTTCATATTTTCCAGTGTTCTCAGGAAGGCCGAGTGGGGTTCCTGGGTTTGGGAGGGTGGTCTGTAGCAGGCTATAAACTGGAAGGCAGTTTTACCCACTGTTAGCTGCACATGGATAGTCACTGATGCTTCGTGCTGTGCCACCAACCTGGAGGTGTGGGTATCTTTGACGAATATTGATACTCCCCCTCCTTTTGTGGTTCGGTCCAAGTTTTGGGGTCGAAAAGCATGGTATGAGGTATAACCTGGTAGTGCTAGGGTGCTCTCGGGAGCCTTGAACCAGGTTTCTGTTACTGCACAGATATCGATGTTCTCCATGCTAAGGAGAGTTTCGAGTGCGCGCATCTTGAGGTTTAGACTTCTGGCGTTGAGTAGCATTACTCTTAGTTTCTTATCCCTTGTGATACCTATGGAGGTTGGTTTGTCTTTTGAGCCTTGCCTAAAAAAGGCCCTATGGGGGTAGCAAGAGCCTTTGCCAATATCCGAAAGCCCAGGGGTTATATGTGCAAGTCGTCCCTAGCGAAGCATCGTGGCTAGTTGAGCATGTCATCCCAGGCTGACAGGCATTGGATCCCCTTTGAATGACACCAATACTTAAGCCAATTGTTGAAATTGATCATCTTGTCTTCATATTGTGGCATCATTCTTGGTGAGGGTAAGATGCTACTCAAGGTCAGGGTCATACCGGCCTGGGCCACATGCTCAGAGAGCTCCTCTATGTCTCTTTTCATGTAGTCCAGGGAGGTACGTCTCAGATCATTCACACCAGCATGGACAATGACTGAGTCATATTTGTACTTGCCTTGGAGTGACCTGAGTGCTTGTGTTATGTGGCGGATCCTAGCACCCGACAGGCAGCTCACCGTGACCTTTTCCTTGTTCAGCCTGGTGAGCGGGACGTCAGTCTGCCTGACGATAGAGTCACCTATTACAAGTGTATCAGGTGTGTTGTTTAGCCTTAAGGGCTGTGACTGTTCGGCACACTGGCTTTGTGAGCTATGCGTTGCACGTGTTTTGTTTTGGGGTAGCAGTTGCTTGGGTGTCTGCTTTGGAGGTCTCTGCTGCTTAGGCAGATTTTTATTTAGAGCCTCCGAGTATGTTTTTGTGTGTTTATGTGTTTGGTTTGCTGTCGTGGTAGGTTTATGTGAGACTGGAATTGTAGTGAGTGTGGTTTCCTTCTCCTCCTGACTGGTTAAGCCAGTACTGAGTTGACAGAGCTTAGCCTCCAGTTTGGCTATATGGATGCATCTCTCACATGTGTTGGAATTTGTTGGGAGGAGGAGAGGGTTGTCTGTGTACATGAGGCAGTTGTAACATTGCCTCAAGATTCCCAGATTCACCAGCTGTACCGGAGAGGAGATTGACAACTGACCTTTGGACATGCTAGAATAGTATTGGGAATTCCTTTATAATTGAAAAAAAAGGGCCAATGGGGAACAAGATACTCAAGGGGAGTTTGTGAGGGTGTAGTGCTTTTAATTTTTTAGTGCTGACTTATATAATTGCTTTAGTGAGCAAGTGCCAGGTAACTTAAATGCAATGTGTTACAGGTAACTTAAATGCAAAAACAACAAACAGTAACTTTCTTTTAAGTGAAACAAGGAAATAAGTACAGTAAGCAATGGAGATATCACTAGGGATCCACAGAAGCACTGAAAAGCCACATTTTAGGTGTTATTAGCGTTTCAGGGAAATAACAAGCAAACAAACAACAAGCATACAAACAATGCTAGATTCAGCAGGCCTGGATCAAGTCTATGCTACAGCAAACAAGGCGTACCAATTTCAGTAAGAAACAGTTGAAATATGCAGGCACTATAAGCCTTTAACCAGAAATTCCCAGCTCAGAAGGGCAGAGTCCAGCCTCTCCTCCCACAAGAGTGCAGACCACGAACCTTCTTAATGTAAAATAACTGGCCTGAAGCCCAAGTGCTTAAACCAGAACTAATACACTTTTAGAATAACAGACACTGAACCCTCAATCAGCAGTTCCCAGCTTAGAAGGATGTAAGCTACCTGTCCTGCCACCACAGTGCAGGCCACAAACCTTCCTAATGTAAAACAACTGGTCTGAAGCCCAAGTGCTTAATCCAAAAGACTTAGAATGATAGCTACACTTTAATCAAGTTACTACCAAGCAGTAGTAAATACAATTGAATATTTTAAAGAATGCCTGGATTAGTGCTCAAGTTATACAAACAAACCTAGATTCAGCAGGCCTGGATCTAGTCTACGCTACAGCAAACAAGGTGTACCAGTTTCAGTAAGAAGCAGTTCAAATATGCAGGCACTATAAGCCTTTAACCAGAAATTCCCAGCTCAGAAGGGCAGAGTCCAGCCTCTCCTCCCACGAGTGCAGACCACAAACCCTTTTAATGTAAAATAACTGGCCTGAAGCCCAAGTGCTTAAACCAGAATTAATACACTTTTAGAATAACAGACACTGAGCCCTCAATCAGCAGTTCCCAACTTAGAAGGATGTAAGCTACCTATTCTGCCACTACACTGCAGACCACAAACCTTCCTAATGTAAAACAACTGGTCTGAAGCCCAAGTGCTTAAACTAAAAGTCTTAGAATGAGTTACACCAAGTAGTAATAAATACAACTGAGTACTTTTAAGATGACGCAAAAGCAAAATAAAGTAGGAAGAAACACAAATACAGTAAAAGCAGAAAATACAGTTGTGTATACCCTCCTAGATGTGTCTCACCGTATGTATCTGCTACGTGTACATTATATTAAAACAACATATGTGATGCAACAGTCATATTAATAACAAGGACTACACAATTTGGGAACTAAAGGCAATTGTTCAATACTATTCAATATGTGCATTGACAGCTATAGTGGTAAAACAGCAGATGTCTTCACAGTGGTCATGGCATAATGGTTAAGTGTTGTGACGTCAGTGTACAGGGTCCTGGGTTCAAGACCTGCAAAGACTGTATATTTTGTTGCTAGGCAGATCAAGGTCTGTTGGATACAGAGTGGTTAAGGCAGTTTTGGGCAGTTGTAAGCGGGTTTGCATGGGTTTGCATGAGGCTAAGCACTGCTAACCTCCCATTGCTATGCTGCTTCATTTGCATATATCTTCCTTGTTATCCTCTTCAGCCATTTAAGCTGCATTAACTGTAGCTAAGTGATGGGAACACCTGCACACCTATGGACACCCGCACATGGTTAGCTTTAATTGTATTTTAAAGTAAAAATGAAAGGTTTGTTCATTTTATTTGTAATTACTTGCTGTTGTACATGAGGGGGGCTGTTGGTGGGGATATGCGGACACCTATGAGTGGTCTCGCTCATTTCTTAGCCCTTTCTGCTGTTCTTCATTTCAGGGGCATGTATATTCTGAGAGCTCTGCTCTCAGACATGCCCCCTGCACTCTTACACATTCCTACACTCTTACATGATCCGTGTAAGATTAGGAGTTCAGGCAGCGCTCCTCATTACTATGCATGGCGCGTTGCTCTCAGACATGCCCCCTGCACTCTTACACACTCTGTGTAATATTAGGAGCTCAGGCAGTGTGCCTCATTACTATGCATGGAGTGCTGCTCTCAGACACGCCCCCTGCACTCTTACACGTTCCGTGTAAGACTAGGAGCTCAGGCAGCGTGCCTCATTACTATGTATGGGGAGCTGCTCTCAGACACGCCCCCTGCACTCTTACAATCTCCATGTAAGATTAGGAGCTCAGGCAGTGTGCCTCATTACTATGCATGGAGCGCTGCTCTCAGACACGCCCCCTGCAGTCTTATATGCTCCATGTAAAATTAGGAGCTCAGGCAGCGTGCCTCATTACTATGCATGGGGAGCTGCTCTTAGACACGCCCCCTACACTCTTACAATCTCCGTGTAAGATTAGGAGCTCAGGCAGCATGCCTCATTACTATGTATGGCACGCTGCTCTCAGACACGCCCCCTGCACTCTTACACGCTCCGTGTAAGATTAGGAGCTCAGGCAGCGGGCCTCATTACTATGTATGGCGTGCTGCTCGCAGACACACCCCCTGCACTCTTACAATCTTTGTGTAAGATTAGGAGCTCAGACATCGCGCGTCATTACTATGCATGGCGCGCTGCCATCCTGCTCCTACTGCTCCTAAACGGCTGCCTCTGTGCAGGATTAAGCTAGTCCTGCACAGAAGAGTAGTAAATCTGGGGGATGGATTTATTAGCAGAAGGATATGATTAAATGACAAAAGCTTTACAGGATGAAAGATCATTTCAAGTAAGTATGTTGAACATAGCTACATTTATTTTAGGGGTATACATGAGAATTGAATAGTAAAATGCATTTCACAACTAAGGTTCAACTTATATTCCTATAGAATGTAACCAAAAAAGGAAATAGTATTTGACTATGTATTCATAATGATGCAGCTTGCATATAAATATTTAAAATGTAAGCATACCCTTATTCAGGGTGCATTGAGGTGTATCTTTCGTGTAATACTGGTTAGAATAATGCAATGAAATAGAAAAATATGTTTATTTTTGTATCAGACTGAGGAATTATGGTTTGATCATTTTAATTAGAGCAGCCCATTTAACAATTAAAGAAGATTTTCCATATTATACATTTCCATATTATACCATTTTGACTCTTCAGTTACAGATATGGGTTATTAATTCCAAGACAAATGGTTGTTAAAACTGTAATGTAACAGGAAGAATATATTTTCCTTTGTTGTATTTGATTTAGATGACAGAATTATGCCTGTTTAGTTAGTAATGGTTTAAGCAGCCCTTCTAAAAATTAAAGTTATTTATTATATTTTTTATTTATTTGACATTTGTTTACCAGGGTGGTCTGACTGTTTTCTGCAGAGGCCCCAGGGAGAAAAGCACCAGATACAGTATAATTCAATACATTACAAATGACATTGGAAATACTGTACAAAAATAAGTTGAAAGAACAAACTATGTTACAAGATGTTGCAATATATTAGCACACATCTAGACAGTTCCATAGAGTTGAAACATTATAAACAATTATAGTCACTCTCACCATATACATAGCCTATGAGTATGTAGGTGGTGCAATGTATGACACTGACTGTTATATTACATAAATAAATAGAATGTTAGTTTCAGTTAGGAAAATAATAACCAGAAAGTTAGTGATGCAGAAAGATAGTGAGAGAGTTAAGAATAGAGGCAATAAAGCCCGAGCAGTAGCTTAAGGGTATGATATAGAAACGGGAGGAGGAGTTAGGAGAGCCTTAGGATCTTGCAGACTGTGAAGGACTGAAATGTGACAGAAGAGGAGGATGAGGCTAGTGTGGAAGAAGAGGAAGAGCTGAGCATTAGGCAAGCTTTATGCAGGAGCAGAGCCATGTATGTTTGAGATGATTTTTTAAAGAGGCTTTGAAATGGGTTTAGGCCAGGCATAGACCTGGCAGCTAGAGGTAGTGAATTCCAATGTATAGAGACAGAGTATGAACCCAGAGAGTGACCTGGTTTTCTTGTGGGTTTTGAGATAGCTATGCGATTTTTGTTTTCTGATCATAAGGATCGATTTGGTGTGTACGGTGTGACAAGATTGGCTAGTGCAGGGCAGGCACTAGGCTTGAAAATAAGATTGTGCAAGGTGGTAGCTGAATAAAGGCACGTTGGTTAGGGAGTTCAAGCCAGTTTAATTCTAGGAGTGGTTTACAGTGGTGTGTGTGATTTTTTAGAGTTTGTGGAAACTTTGCAACGTTGTTGTAGCACTGTTCCAACTTGCTTAGGGTAGAAGCTTGTAAGTTAGTTAGGATAGGAGCACCATAAAGAAGGGAGGGAAGTAAAAATGTTTTTGCAAGGGTAATTTTGGTTGCTGCAGTAAAGAAATTGTTGTTACCATATAAGAGTCCCAGTTTTTGATGAGTTTTCTTTACATTTTGCTGTATATGGGGTTGAATGAAAGTTTATCGTCAATGATAAGTCCTAGAAGTTTGGTTTCCTGCACTATTTCTAAGACAGTGTTGTCAGATGCAAGGATGTTGAAATGATCAGTGACAGGTGAGGTGTTTTTGGGGAGAAATAGTCCAAGTTTAGTCTTCTTTGCATTAAGAAAGAGTTGGGCATTTCTTAGCCAGGATTCGACCACAGTAAAGGACTGTTGAGTTTTTGAAAGTAGTTCTGATAGTGATTGAGCAGCGCAGATTATGGTGGAGTCATCAGCGTACTGAATCAGGGTCCCAGGGTGAGAGGCAGTGTGAAGGTTGTTTGTGAAAATGTTGAAGAGTAGGGGTCCTAAGATGGAGTCTTGGGGGACACCAGTAGGGTTGTGGAGAAAGGGTGATAGTTCATTGGACCATTTCACTGCTTGTTTATAATCCTTGAGGTAGCTCTGAATCCATTTTACTGTGTTATGTGAGAAGCCTAAGTTAGTGTGTTCAAACGTAAGGGGAGAGACTCTGTGTCAAAGGCCTTGGAGAGATCAAGGAATACTGAGGCTGTACAGCATCCTTGTTCACGGTGTCTGTAAAAGATAATAGGGCTGTAGCTGTGCTGTGGCTAGCTAGGAAGCCATGTTGGGTTTCAGATAAAAGGTTGTTTTGCAATAGATATTGCATTACCTGCTGATGGATACCTCTCTCGAGAATTTTGGATACGGGTGACAAGATGGATTTAGGATGGAAACTGGATGGTTCAAAAGAGTTGCCTCTTTTATGGATGGGGGTGATTTGAGATTGTTTGCATATGGTAGGTACTTATGATTCAGATAAAGACCTATTTATAAGGATACTAATTGGGTAGGCGATTGAGTTGGCAGCCAGTTTGAGGTAGTGTGGTGGAAGATTATCAGCTGAGGTAGAACAGGATTTTAGTTTTTGTAGCAGTTTCTTAATGGTGTCAGTGGGTACGGGCTGAAATGAGAATGGGGTTTGTATGACATTTTGTTGAGTAGGAGGGCTATTAATGACAGGGTAGAAGTAGTTGATGGTCTGGGGTTGGTGTCTGAATAGGATGAAGGGTGGGGGGTCCAGCATTAGGTCTGATATTGATTTTATGAAGTGCTTGTTAAAGTTTTTGGCTATTTGTGATGGAGGGGTATTAGGTGACAGAGTATGCTCTCTGTTTGTTCCAGGTTTAAGTAGAGAAGATATGGAGTGTCAAAATTTACTTGGGTTGATTTTATGCTGGAGTTGAAGCTGGGAATAATCTGACTTCTTATCTCTGTTGATTAGTTTTGTCACTTTGTTATGTAGTGTTTTGAAATTGACATGATTTTGTTCATTTTTGTTTAGTCTCCAGGTCATCCAAGGAAGGTCCCTTTGCTTCATCAGGTGTTTACATTCCTTAGAGAGTCATAGTGTCGAGTTCTTTTTGATTCTTGTCAAACAAATGGGAAATAGTTTATTAAGTATGTGAAGGAAGGTGTTATTAAAGTATAGTACGGCATAATTAAGGGGTTGTTATTTAAGGGGTGTCCAGTCTATTTCCTGTAGGAGATTGTTGAATTTTTGCTGACAAAATTAGTTGAGTTCCTAACTGATTTTACAGTGTGTAGTCTTAGTTGTTGGGAGTTTGTTCTAAGGGAATAAGCTGGTAGATAATCGCTCAGGGAGTTAGACAGTGTACCAGAAGAGGTGTAATTGGCAGGGTGGGATACTAGGATCCAATCTAGGGTGGATTGGCAGGCAAGATCATTGCTGTATATTGTTGCAGTGTTGATAATAATAATAATCTTTGTTGATAATAATCTTTCTAATAAACAAGCCGTCAAGTGGAACAATAGTACCTCTTCCTTCCTTCTTTCACACCCGACCAGGAGTTCCACAAGGCTCGATTCTAGGTCCCTTACTTTTTAACGTCTTCATTAATAATTTTCATCAGCGCATTCCTAATACCAAACTTGTCTAGTACGTGCCAATTCCACCATAATTTGCTATGCTCAATCGCTCCCCATACCCAAGCAGCTAGCAGAAGATGCCTTCTCTTGTACCGAGTCTTGGATGCTGAATAATCACCTTGCTCACAGTGCATCCAAAACCAAAATCATAATCTTTAGCCCCATCTAAAAACACCTCTATCGATAAAAAATCCTTCTCCATAGTCAGTCAGAATAAAATTCCCATTAAAATCATCTCCCATACAAAACTTGTAGGTGTTATCATTGATGAACATTTAAAATTTGACATTCATATACAAACTAGTGTTAAGAAAACGCACCAAAAGCTCGGAATGCTGTATCATCACAGCTGTTATCTCACTCCCTCTTACAAACATATACTGTCTATTTCCTACCTCATCCCCTCTGTCTTGGATGGAGCCCCTCTCCTCACCAACCTTTAATCCTCCCTAAAATCAAAACTGTCATCCTGATACAGTAAAATCTCTTAAGTTTGCTACTGGGAGCAAATCCTCTTCCCACCACTGTGATGCACTCCACTCCTTGAAGTGGCTGGAACTCCCCCACTATGTCTCTTACATTCAGCTAACTGCTCACAAACTAATTTTCAAACCCACTAACTGCCCTTCCCTCTCCTTCATACCTTGCATCATCCTGACAGACTACTCAGTTCCAGTAACCAGAACCTCCTCAAAGTGTACAAACCCTTATGCATGCCAGGGGCAATTTCTCCTGTCTTTTTCCCTTGCTTGTCTATGGAATTCACTTCCCCCCACATTTGAATCCCCCAAAACTACTCCGCCTTGAAGACCATGCTCCACTCCCATCTCTCTTCTCACTGGGAATGCTCATGCTCTCACCCCACCTGACTCCCTCTATTTAATTTCTGCTCCCCCATCCTTTGTTTTCCTTTCTCATAACTCAACCTATTCACCTCTCACTGTTCTGCTCTCCCCTAATTCTTCCTACCTCTCACCTCATGAAACTATGAGTGCATATATGCCTGCACTCCAGATTGTACTTATGTACTCCAGAATAGTTGTGTTTTAATTTCATTCAATGCTGTGTTACAACATCTTGCTCAAATGTTATTATTCTGTCTCATATGTTACTGTGTTTTAGTTTTTGAAAATTGTATTGTACTTGTTAACTTTGTTGATATTAGCTTTGTAATATTTGGATATGGAGCTTTTCTCCCTGGGCCTCCATTGAAAACGGGCTCATTTTCATCCCTATGGACTTTCCCGGTTAACAAACTGCAAATAAATAAATAAATACATAAATAAAATAAGCTGAGAAAAGCCATACAGATTTATACTGTTTGTGGGGGAGTTGGAAGCTGTGGTTTGCCAATCTATATTTGCATTGCCTAACATTACTGTTTCATGATTTATTGTTTGGGATGTCTAGGATAATATATCTACCAAAACTGGTATATTGTGACCTGGTGGGATATATATTACTATTATGCAAATCCTTTTTGATGTGTTAAAAAGAGATTAGCACTTCAGCATTAGAAAAGACAGGTATATTACTGCTGTAGGCTGTGATGTGGAAATCTTTTTTTAGATCTATCTCTTTTGGCTATTGCAAAGTTTGGCGGTATTATTTCAGAATCTTTTCCATTGTGGTGTAGCCATGTTTCTGTAAGGGCTAGTATGTCAGGTTTATTTTGATCAGTCCAGGCATGAAGGGGCACTATTTTATTACATATACTTCTAAGGTTCAGTGTAAGTATGTTTAAATCTTTGGAGTTACTCTTGTGGTTAGGATTAGAGGGTGGGCCAGGGTTAGGATGTATGTCTCCAGATTTGAGAAGATAGGTAATGAGGACTGAGTACCATGGGAAGTGTTTTTTATTAATAGATGATGGTGTCAAGTGTGGATTCATAGGGGGTGAGGAGGCCAATCTGTGGCTTGAATAATATGAGAGGGTATAGGGGAAAAGCTGGGAGGAGATATTTGCGAAGCTGTGTTGTTTACTGGGGAGAGGGTTGGAGGCGGTTGTTGATGTGTATTGGGGGAGAGGGTTGGGCACTTTTCAGAAGGCTAAACTACACTAATTTTTTTTATACAGTATAAGTTATGGACAAAGGAATATAATTTTTAGAGATTTGTTAAAAGAAGGGATGGTTGGACATTTTTGAGGAGTCAGAAGTCAGATGATGAATATAGAAGTCCATCAGGGTCATATAATGATGAGAAACCCCCTACCTGCCATGGGATGGGAGCACAGCAGTGTGTTCCATGCATTATTTTATTTATTTATTTATTTGCAGTTGATTTACCAGGATAGTCCATTGGGCCAAAAAGAACCCGTTTTCAATGGAGTCCTGGGGAGAAAAGCTCCAGTACAGATAATTGGGTACATACAAGGATTGCTAAATAATTATACAAAATGGTAGATAATAGTCATAGGGAGAAAAGCTCCAGCACAAACAGAATTAGGTTCAGACAAGATTGCTAATATTTATAGAGAAGTGGTCGAAAAAAACATTTCAATTCACAATTCATAAACATTCTGAACAATACAAAACAAAGAGGATTAAGGTGAAGTAAATGAGCTTGGAAATAATGTGAGATACATAGCAAGGAGTTTTGCAGAAGGAACATAAAAGTACCTTAAAGGGTAGTAACAGAGGGAACACAATCTTTGATAGATAGAAGTCTGGTCCTGTAAGCATATTGGTGAATGATGTGATGTGTTTATGAGGGGTGGGAGCAAGAGCAATCCCATTGGGAAGTTAGATGTGAGTGGAGCTGTTTTTTGAACATGTATTGGTTAGAGGTGGTACGAATGGATGGTGGGAGTGAGTTCCAAAGACGGGAAAGGTTACAGGATAGTAAGTGTTTACCTGGGGGATAAGATGGTTTATGAATTTCCAGTAGGTTTTGATTGTTGGACCTTAGTCCCCCATGTATGATTTATGGGTGGAACAGATGGGTGTGAAAATATTTAATACCAGTTGTGCTACATTTAGTTTAAATGTCAAAATTAAGGAGGGAGGCTCCAAAAGATGTGAGATTTACTTTTTGATGTTGGAACTCTTCTGGAGATTATATAATGTATGCCATATTCTGATATGTGGGCTGGGCTTGGCTAAGTGTTGTGTGGAAACAAGGACATATTATGTTCATATTAAACAGTGCTAGAGGTGTGTGTGTGTGTGTGTGTGTGTGTGTGTGTGTGTGTGTGTGTGTGTGTGTGTGTGTGTGTGTGTGTGTGTGTGTGTGTAGTTGCAGTTTGAAAGAAAGAATGCTCATATGAGCTAATGTTATTTCAAATGGAGGTTTTACTGCTGTTGTGAGGTCTCAGAATTGTACTGTTTCTAGATACTGTAAAATAATTATATGGTACTAATGTCTACTGATACTGTTACTATATTTTTGTTTTTTGTTTATTGTTGTACATTACTGTGGAGCTTTTCTTCCCCGGGTCTCCTCTGAAAACAGGCCACTGGCCTAGACGGACATACCCGGTCAACAAATGAAATAAATAAAAATAAAATAAAATGATTTGAAACATATAACAAGCAATTAAACTGGGACAGGAAAGGAAAGTTGATGAAGAGAATAATTCCATCCCTCCATCCACCGATCCGTCCATCCATCCATCCTCATCCCCTTTTCCCATTTTGCACATGGGGTCGGGGTGTTACTTCATTAGTGACAATCATCTCAAGTCAAGGTTTACCCCACCTGGTGGCTAGCACTGCTCTGATAGTTCAGTCACACACACTATCGCACCAACGGCTAATTTACAATGTCCAATCCATCTACTAATTATTTGTTCATAAAGTGTTATCTGAATAAGGTGCATCCAACTCATCTACAAGTCTTTTTAGTGATAAAGACAGTTCATTTAAATTCCAACAAAAGTACTAATTCCTAGTTTTCTCTTAAAGTTACAGAGAGAGAAATGCCTGAGATGAGAATGCTTTCCAAGTAGAACTCTTTTGTCACTGAAATAAAAAACAACAAATTCACCAGCTGGACTAGTAGACACAAAATTTATTTCCAGGTTAAGCGCTTTAATCAAAGTAAAATTGACTTCATCAGAACAATATACAAACAGTCATGTGGATTTAAATGTGTTACAGTAATTATTTAAATCCACATGACTGTTTGTATATTGTTCTGATGAAGTCAATTTTACTTTGATGAAAGCGCTTAACCTGGAAATAAATTTTGTGTCTACTAGTCCTGCTGGTGAATTTGTTGGTTTTTAGTTTCTTATTTTCACCAATTCGCTACATTTTTTTGGTTTTGTCACTGAAATAAGTTGTTTCGTGACATGGATTTTATTTCTGTGGTTATTTTGGGTTGACTAGACTCCTACGTTCAGTTTTCATTCCAGCCTGTGCTGAGGGACAACCCTGAGTATTTTAATTCTTGGTCTTATAACTCTCTCGGTATGCTCTGTTGTTGATTATACACATTTTAATAAGTAGTTTATCAGCTTTGAAGAACTACCAAATACAGCGAAACCAACATAGGTAAACAAAATAAACCAAAAGCACATTTACCTGACCTCACTGATAGGCAAACCTCTAATGACTGAACAATTACAGAATAAACACCTAACAATACAAACACAAAGCACATTGAAAACATCTCTTATGGTGTTTCTGTAGGGGGCAAGCTCTTCTGCACCCCAGTGTGGGGAAGCAAGCCTCTAACTTCCCATTGTTTTAGATACAAGAAATCCAAGATTGCACAACAGTTGAGAAAGGGCGTATTCCCAATTCCTGATGCAAAATGAGTTTGCAGAGATTTAACCTCCAAAATACCTTGCACTTTCCCAGATGAATGTAACCCTCCATCAAACGTAAACATCAAATATGACCTAAATCTGTAGCCTTACTACAAACAAACAGTAATAAACCCATTAACAGCATTACATCTGGAAAAAATACCAGTAATGACACCTATTGAATTACACCAGGGAATACCTATAACAACAATGTATCAGGTTAAATACTTCAGACTAACAAACAACCATACTTAGTCTTCTAACAATCCAAAGTTATACATCTTCACACAAGTACCTCGTGCATTTGATCTTTTACACTTCAAACAAAAGATGCAGTCAAATAGCTCTGCATTTGTTCTCTTCCACAACCCACATGATGAATCAAAGAGGTCAATTCCTCGTTGGTCAGATCCGACCACAAGCTAAACACCATAGACATCCACATCCCTCCCCCAACCCCCCAACCCCCATTAGGGAAGCCATCATAAAAAATTTCTCCAAAGCTAACTTCACGCTTCTTAAGACAGAAGTGGCAAACTTCACGACACCTATGCTGAAGGACAATAGAGGTATGACTGCTGAATCCTACACAAATGCACTTTATAAGCACTTACACGAGTGCATGGATTGTGCAATCCATAACAGAACCAAGATGCTATCCTCCAAATAAAGGAAGCCAATCTGGTGGTCCCCTGCCATAAACAAACTCTACAACAGAAGAAAGAAACTGTTGCAAAAATGAGTAAAATCCCATGATTGGAGGAACTCCCTGGTCAGCCTCAGTAAAAAGCTGAGATCCCTCATAAAATCCTCCAAAGCTAGTTACGAAAACAAAATCGTCACTTACTCTAAAGACAACCACAAAGCACTCTATATCTATGTCAAGAATCTCAATGGCAACACTGAGATCTGATCTGAGTTACAGCACAGTGGCACTAAATATACAGAACAAACTGATATTACCAACATCCTGGCACATAGGTTCAGTGCTAACTTTACCCCCCTCTCATCCCCTAAAGGGCCCATCTCTATACCGGAAGAATGCAAAGTTCCTGTAATAACGGCTGCACAGGTAAAAAAACACACTCTTCAAAGCCAAGAACACAGCATCCATGGGGCCTGACAACATCTCAGGCTGTGTTCTACATGAAATACAGAATGAACTGGCACCCCACCTAAGTACCATGTTCAATCACAGCCACACCTCAGGCTATGTGCCCGCTGAATGGCACACAGCTACGGTTATCCCACTCCAGAAAGGGGGAGCCACCACGGACCACAGAAACTACCGCCCCATTAGCCTGATGAGCCTGGTCTGCAAGGCTATGGAACGTATCATCATGGAACTTATAAACAATGACATTGATAATTTCCAAACTCAGGAACCCACCCAGTTTGGGTTTGTAAAAGGCAGATCATGTCTCCTAAACCTGATAACTTCTTTGAAGTGGTCACCAAAGCCATAGATTAGAGTAAGGTGGTTCACACAGCCTATAGAGATCTTGCCAAGGCTTTCTACACCATCCCCCACTCTGGAATTATAGATAAACTCACTAAACTAGGTATAAATCCCTATGTCACAAGATGGGTTACCAACTGGCTCACTGACAGAACCCACACTGTGAAAGTAGCAGACTACAAATCTAACTTCAGACCAGTGACAAGTGGAATACCACAGGGTTCAGTCCTGGGTCCTCTCCTGTTTGGTATCTACTTCTCTGAAGTACAGGCTAACACAGAAGGTCTTTGGCTAACAAAGTTCACAGATGACATAATCAAAACTCCAAAAGATGTGGACATCCTACAAAAGGGCCTCGCTGAGACACATGCCTGTTGTCAAAGCCATGGTCTCAAACTCAATGCCAAAATGTGGATTGTCATCCCTTTTGGTAAAAACTCTGTACTCATGAACTACCACATAGGTGGTAGTCTAATTAACACTGAAAGTGTGATGAGACCTTGAGGCACAGCTGGACAGTACTCTCTCATTTGATAATCACATCGCCACAGTAGTCAGGAAATCCTTCTATGTGGCACACCTCATCACAAAAGGTTTCTCATCTAGGAAAAAAGAAGTCATTGTTCCCCTCAACTCATCACTCATTAGACCCATTATAGAGTACACCGCCCCTTTTGGTATGTACCTCACAAGACATCTACAACAACTGGAAAGGTCACAGAAATACCTCACAAAGAGGATTACCAGCCTCAAACAGATGCCCTATGCAGACCGTCTCAAAAAACTGCAGCTTTACTCCGTCACATATCGCCTACTCAGAGGCGATCTCTGCCTAACACACAAAGCTATGTCAAACCCAGAGCATTTGGACAAGCTCCACTTAAAGAAATCCCAATCCCTCCGAGCTACACGTTCTAGGGACCTAAACCTTGTCACCACAATAAACAGAACATGCTGGAGGGATAGATTCCTGTCCCAGAGACTTCCCATACTCTGGAACAGGCTACCCATCTATATCAAACAAAGCTTCTCATTAGCACTCTTCAAGAAAAATCTTGATGATTGGATGGGAAATAGGAAATTCATCTCAAGGATCACCTCTGTGGCTCTGCTCGACAGGGGCAAAGAAAAATAATTTTCTTCGGTGGGGAAAGCAGGGTACCTTTTGGCTAGGCTTATATAGGCCCCAGGCTGAGAGCCTAGTACCTACCTATGAACCTATGAAATGTAGCCTCAGCCCAGCCACACCACTTACCCATTTACACCCTTTTCATATACATGGATATATATAATAAATAGAAAGATAGATGCATGTATTCATATTCTGAAGAAGTTCCAGCACATTAAAGGAACGAAAATGTTAGTTTTATTTTTTTTCATTTTTTCACTCTAGTACTGTTTTCAGAACACGCACACGAACACGAACACATGCACGCACACACACACAAACGCACACACACACACAAAAACACGAACACATGCACACACACGAACACACGCCCACATGCACACACACACACTCACACACACACACACACACACACACACACACACACACACACACACACACACACACACACACACACACCACATACACACACACGAACACGAACACACACACACTCACACACACACACACACACGCACACACACGCGCGTGCGCGCACACGAACATGAACACACGCGCACACACACCCACACGAACACGAACACACGCCCACATGCACACACACACACACACACACACACACACACACACACCACACACCACATACACACACACGAACACGAACACACACACACACGCACACACGCACACACACACACACACACGCACGCACACGCCCACACACACTTTCTTTCTATCCAATACCACATACACAAAGGCACAACACACACTAAAGCACACACACTGCAACAAACACAGAAATACAACTCCTGTATTTTTGGAGAGGGTGAGCCTCTATGCACCCCAACACCCCTGTAATTTTGTATGTACCAACTGTAAGATCACACAACAGTGGGCAAAGCACATAATCCTAGAACTAGTTGTGCCATGATCTCACACAGTACAGAAGTCAGCACCTTTCAGCTAGCTATGCATAACTTTAGATACCTTGTGCATTCGGCAGATCATGCCACAGCTGGGCATGTTTTGATCAAATGTGCATATGCTCTGCTGAATGGAACTCGTATAAAATATACATAGATGTGTGTATACATATATACAGATTTAGTACACTTCCTTGAAATATCATAATATTGCTCCTCAAATCGTTGAACTTGCAATGTTCAAAACTAAAATTGTTGAAAAAAATCAAAATTCATGTCCCCTGCAAATTATATGTACCAACTCCAAGTTTTAAGTACAGTGGGAAAAGAACAAGCCCTGCAATCTCTCAAGGAGTTGTACTTGCTTTTTCACTATTGGATGTAACAAAACATTGACAAAATGTAGGTAACCCATAGATACATATATATATATATATATATATATATATATATATATATATATATATATATATATATATATATATATACACACACACACACACACACACACATATATATATATATATATATATATATATATATATCTATATATATATATATATATATATATATATATATATATCACAACATACACACAGTTATACATATCTGTATGTAGCTGTCTATATCTTATCTTTTTTTGAAAATATCTGTTGGAATGGAAAGCAATACTGAAAGTTTTTAGATGATGTTGTGCTTTGCATTATAAAAAGACCTCAGTGAAGCTGAACTCTTTTTCTCTGCAAGTTTACGAGCTTAAACTGAAGAACTGCTGTGGTCTGGGTCTTCTGATGCAACAGAGTAGACAGATAGACAGATGCAGAGACAGACAGGGAGACATATAGATAGATAGACAGATAGATAGATAGATAGATAGATAGATAGATAGATAGATAGATAGATAGATAGATAGATAGATAACTTTTTAATATAATTTATGTTTACCTGAATTTGATCAGTTATTCTTAACAAAATTCTTTACTTTCCGGAGTTTTTATATGTGGGACTCCACTGAAGATTGTATTTAATAATCAAATGTGATTGATAGGTAAATAAATATTTAAAATTAAAGATGTCTAACAAAATATTTTTCCTTGGGGATTCACTGAAAATTGGCCTCACCAGATATGAAATATGATAAATAAATGAAATTAAAAGACGATGACTTGTTTGTTATGCATCTTGTTCGCTCAGCGAATGTGTACTCACTTCACCCAGGCTTTGCTTCGGCATGAAGTAAAGTACCAGAGTTACATTTTGCTGTATTATACTGCATTGCTAAGGATTGCATTTTATTGACACCTTAGAAAATACAGTTGTGTACACTTACCATAAATGTAAATGTTCGAGTGTATTCACTGTTGCAGTCATTACATTTGGGTAATCTGCTGGCAGGTTGCCCTCAGTGGGCCTGAATAACAAAGTCTTGGGTCCTGCGTCAGTTGCTTCCTCCTCTTCCATGATGTCAGGTCATTAGGGGTATAAAACATGCACCCGACGCCATTTTAATCAGTTTTTCTTGCCCCAGATGTCAGGTGCCCCCCAAATGGGGAGCAAAATTATATATAGATATATATATATATATATATATATATATATATATATATATATATATATATGTATATATAAAAAGAAACAGTAAATATATATAAATGCATCTTTAGAAACATAAACTTCATCTTCATATAAAAGCAAATACACCACAAAGGCTTTTGAGTACAGTGAAGGAAAGAAAAGGTATAGAGAGGGGGATGGCGGGTGGGTAACCCGGACTGCAACAGTGAATACACTCGAACATCTACATTTATGGTAAGTGTACACAACTGTACTATGTTCTTCGTGTTTCACTATTGCAGTCATTACATTTGGGTAGAATCCCAAAGCTATGGATGGGAGGATGGAACTAAACAGCATTAGGAGCAGCTATAAGGCCCTGCAGAACTGCAATGGCAAAGCCTGCCCTGGATTTGGGGAAAAGAGGCAAATGATAATGCTTTGTGACTGTATGAACTGAACTCCAAGTAGCAGCTTATAGAATGTCTCTGGTAGGGACCCCTCTGAGAAAAGCTGCTGAAGTAGAGGCAGCCCTGGTGGAATGTGATCTGATCCCCTTGGGCACAGATTTACCATGGTGCAAATAGCAGAAACGAATGCAGTGGCTTATCCACTTACAGATAGTCTGCTTTCATATAGCAGTAGTTGCTCAGACTTTCTTAGAGATTTGGTCCTGTTTAAGTAGAATCTTAGTTGTCTCTGTACATCCAATGAATGCAGAATCCACTCCCCCTTGTTCTGTGGATTTGGGTAAAATGTTGGCAGGTGAATGGTCTGGTTAACAGCTACACTGGATACTACCTTAGACATAAAAGAAGGATTGGTCCTGAGGGACACCCTGTCCAGGTAAAAAATAATAAAAGGCTCCACAGCCACGAGAGCCTGTAGTTCTGAAACCCTTCTTGCTGAAGTGACTGCCAAGAGAAAAGCTGTTTTCCAAGATAGAAATTTTATATCCGCAGTAGCTGCTGATTCAAAAGGAGGCAGGGCGAGTTTTTCCAGCATAAAATTGAGGTCCCATGCAGGAGTTGGTGATCTTCTGGGAGGCCTTAAATATTTGGCCCCTCTAAGATACTGTTTAAGCAGAGGATGAGAAAAGAGGGGAGGCTGTGTGTTGTAATGAGCTGAGATGGCAGAGGCATGGATTTTTATTGAAGAAAAGGATAGGCCCTTGTCATGCATCTCAGTTAAGTATTGTAAAATCTGAAGAATATTGGGTTTTGCTGTGTCTTTTCCCTGTGCTTGGTTCCAAGCACAGAATCTCTTCCATTTATCAGCATAAGATTTTCTAGTACTAGGCCTTCTGGCTTCCAAAATGACATCCATCACAGATTTACTGAGAGGTGTTGTTTGGGTAATTAGTTGATTAGACATGCTGCAAGATTCAGAGTTTGGAGCTGAGTGTGCAGAATTTGATAGTTCTGCTGAGACAGTAGATTAAGTGTTTGAGGCAAGTACCTTGGAGGAAGGTGTGACATATTCCTTAGAAGTGGGTATCAGTGTTGGCAAGGAGCCACTAGAATCATTTTTGTTTTTTCCTGTCTGACGTTTACTAAGACCTTGGAGAGTAGAGGCAGAGGGGGGAAAGGCATAGACATAGGTTTTCCCAGCTGAAGGATAGAGCATCCACTTTCCATGCTTTTTTGTGATTAGTTCTTGTGCAGAATTTGTCCTACTGATAATTTTAGGGAGAGGCAAATATATCTATGTCTAGGCTCCCCCATTTCTGTGTTAACATGCTGAAGATTTGTGGATCCAGTTTCCAGTTGTGCGGGTCCATAAGATTTCTGCTTAGGTCGTCTGCCAGAATATTTTGCTTTCCTGACAGGAATTGAGCTTGAACATGTATTTGGTATGTTAAGGCTGTGTTCCACAAGGCCATGGCTAGTCTGCAAGGGGGGTAGAAATGTGTACCGCCTGCTTGTTTATGTACCACATAACTGTGGTGTTGTCCGTCTTTATCAGTAGTTGTCCTGGATGCAGTAAGTCCTTGAAGGCTGTCAGAGCATTGTGAATAGCTAGCATCTCTTTCTGGTTGATATGCAGATGCATTTGGTTTGGGCTCCATTTGCCCTGAATGCATCTCCCTGCCAGGTGGGCCCCCCCCCCCAAGCATAGTCTGATGCGTCTGTAGTTAGGGTTTGGGTGGCAGGGGGTAGAGTGAATGACAGTCCCTTGTTTTGGTGACATGTCTCTGCCCACCAAAGAAACTCCTGCTGTAGGCAGGGAATGAGAGGAATCATTGTTTCCAGACTGTGACAATGCTGACTCCATAAACTTTTTAGGTACCATTGAAGTTTCCTCATATGCAGTCTCGCATATGGAATTAGTAGAATGCAGGATGCCTTGAAACCCAAAGCCTGCAGAATTTGTTTTGCAGATAATTGGGTTTTTGTTGCCATTTGTTTGAAGTATGTTGTCAGTTGCCTTTGTTTGTCTGGCGTGAGGTAAGCCATCTGGGCAGTTGTATCCAAGCTTCCACCCAGGAATGTAATCATTTGAGAGGGCACCAGTTGTGATTTCTTTTCATTTAAGGTGTACCGTAGGCATGCTAGAAGCCTTTTTACAAATGCCAGATGTTGAAGAACAGTGTTCTTGTCCTCTGCCTGAATGAGACAATCGTCCAGATAAGGATAGATTTGGATGCTTCTTTGTCTGCAGAATGCAATTACTGGTGCCAGGCACTTTGTAAAGACCCTGGGTACAGTAGCTAAGCCAAAGGGCAGTGCAGAGAATTGGTAATGCAAAAAACCTGTTTTGAAGCGGAGGTATCTTCTAAATGATTCCCTTATTGGGATATGCAGGCATGCCTCTTTTAAGTCTAGAGTTACTAACCAAGCATTCCTGTGTAGCATAGGCAGTAGCTGTTGTAAAGTCAGCATTTTGAATTTTGGAATGACCAGGAACGTGTTCAAAATAGATAAGTCCAGTATTGGACGCCATGAATTGTCTTTTCTAGGTACCAAGAAAAGTCTTGAATAAAATCCTTGTCCTTTTTACTTTTCTGGTACCGTGAATAGCCCCCATATCCATGAGGGACATAACTTGTTTCTGGGCCTCTGCCCACTGGTTTTGTGGCAGATTGGCCAACCGTTTGAAATTGGCAAAGTATGGAAATGAAATCTGTACCCCTGAGATACTATGTTTAATACCCACTTGTCCTGGGTAATTAACTGCCAATTTTGAGCATGAAGTGCTAGTTTTCCCCCCAAGGGGGCTGTCAAAAGATAAGTGCTTGGTGATGGTAGGGGAAAGTCACTGAGACTGCTTACTGCAGGGTTGTGCTTTGTTTCCTCCAGATTTGGAGGTGGAGGCACCCCATTGCTTTGACCTGTAAGAACCCTGTGATTGGTATCTGGAGCCTTTTGAGCACCTGAATTTGCCCTGAGTGGCTCTGTTGGACACAGGAAAGGACCAATTTTAGTAGGCCAGTGTCTACTGAACCTGGGTGGCTGCACTTGCAAGAAATCTTTTACAGTTTGCATAGATTTAGCTTTGTCTTCCATTTTCTTTAAAACCTTTTCTGCCTTATTACCAAACAGAGTATCATGCTGCAAAGGGGCATCCAACAATTTACCTTTAACATGATCAGGCAGATTTTGCTCCTTGAGCCAAGCATGCCTTCTAATCACAGATCCAGTAACGGTGGCCCTACAAGAGGCCTCCAAGGAATCAAAACCACATTGCAAAGTATGCTTTCCAACCTGTTCTTCTGAATGCAATAAATCCCGTAACTCTTTATTTTCCACACAATCAGAAATCAACATCATTTTCTGTTTCAGTAAGCCCATAACATGCTGTTGATATTTAAGCATATGAAACTGGCAATTTAAAGCCCTGATTGCCAAGGTTGCAGACGTATAAACCTTCTTACCCCCTCTATCCAGCACACTGGAGTCTCTATCAGAAGGGGTGGAATTCTTGGCTGTAGAGGCCTTTACACCTTTGGGACCCTAAGAAATAGTTTCAGGATCAGCTGCAGGATTTTTGTAAAGAAATTTGTGGGAGTCAGGAACCCTGTAATATCTGTCTGGCTTACTAGGAGCCAGAGGGAGAGAATCAGGAGGCATGCTTGATTCCAAGAACACATCATCAACAATGTCCAATACAGGAGGCATCGCCAAATGCCTATGCTGAGGAAGAAGAAGGAAATCCCTAAGCCTCTTTTTAGATTCTGAGAAGTCCTGACTCTCCCAGTGAAAATGTTCCCTTAAAGTATGCAAAGTCTCTCCAAATGAGTAATCCTCAGGAGGAGATGCACATGGGATGGATTCCTCTGCATCAGAATCCTCATAGGGTGGAATAGAAAATTCCTGATCAGAAGAGGAGTCAGAAGAAATGGAAACCTGATCTGAAGATTCATAATCAGTGCCTTGCCTAGGCCTCTTAGCAGGGGGTGGTTGGGAACCTCTGATCAAGGTAATTAAATCCTCAGCCATTTCGATCATCTGTTTTTTAGGCATAGGGGCCTGAGTACCTGGCTCATGCGTAATTTTTTAGACATGGAAGTTGTATTTGACCTTGTTTTTGTTGCTGGCATCGGTTTAATATAAAAATGTTGAGGCCTGAAAACACCCTCAGAAGCCTGCTCAGTGGCTCCGGACCCATCTAAGGGAGAGACATTTGCGGGTTAAATACTCTGAGAATCTCACGGCATGTGATTCAAAAGTAGCGGGTATCAGGGGCTGTGAAAGTGCCTCATTGAGTACCGACGAACCGGCAACTGGCTTAGGAGAAGCTTCATCGGCGGTTTTGGACCTCGACGGTCTGTCTCTGTCTTTTTCTTTGCGTTTTTTGTGAATACCGGTAGTTGGATTGCTAACTGATGACATTTCAGGATAATTAAATCTTGAACCAAAATATTTAGAAGCAAAAATATACTGATGCTTAATAGTGCGTTGGTTAAATCTAGCACAAAACCGACAGCAAGGCACGTTGTGATCTGGGCCTAGGCAAGGAATACTGTACAAATGAAAATCCTTATGAGGTATTTGCTTCCCACAAGTAATGCAATTATTAACTTTTACTGACATCAGTAAGGAGCAAGAAAAAGTTTCTCCAACGGGGTACTTAGCTTTAGTTTGAAGACTTCGGTTCTGAAACTCGAATATGAAAATTTCAGGAGTCAGCCGACCGGCACTTGCGAACTGCTTCTGCTTTGGGCACCGAGCGGCAAGAAAGACTGAATAAAATGGCGTCGGCTGCATGTTTTATACCCCTGACGACCTGACGTCATGGAAGAGGAGGCAGCAACCGACGCAGGACCCAAGACTTTGTTATTCAGGCCGACTGAGGGCAACCTGCCAGCAGATTACCCAAATGTAATGACTGCAACAGTGAAACATGAAGAACATCAAATTGTTATGAAATATTTGCTGTAAACTTAACTTGATAATGAGCTGTTCTCCCCAGAGCTCCCTGAAAAAGGACAGTGCTTCAACAGATACTTCCCAGAAAAAAACAAATTAATAAATAAAAATAAGAAAATGAAAAGTGGAGCTCTAACTTTGTCAGTTTCTCAGGTGTGAAAGAGACTTTCCTGATAAAGACAAGCTTCAGAATTGCAGCTAGGTCTTATCAGGTTTATGATTTACAAAAGTAATTACAGAGTTACAATGCCTGGTGTAACAGTCGGCGTGCTGAGCAGCAGATCTTTAAACTCAGGAAATCCAAACAGATGGGATCGCAAATTCCACTCATTGCCATAGTTGCCACACATTGGGGTGAATAACTTTATCCTTTACAGAGCTGTTACTAAACCAAGCAGTATAACCCTACAGGTTACGTGAACTTGATGGAACACGCGGCTGTTATTTTCCAGGTGACTAACAATCAAAAGATCTTCTTAAGTTAATAGTTCAAATTGTTGTTTCACAAGTCTGAAAATGCAACTGAAGGCAAATAGTGCATGAATTAAAAATGCACATTACACAATACTTTACTGCTGTAACTAAAGTGTACTGGTGATTTAAAACTACTGTTCACATTAGACACAATACAAGATTATAGATGTTAATTTAACAACGCTATTGTCTTTGTTTCCAAAATAAGTTATTAGCTGATCAGGTACCCTTCATAACACACTCTGTACAGACATCAATGCATAGGCAATGTGTGGGCTAAAACTATGATGTCAGTCCCTAGATGGTTGTGCAAAGCAATTGTGCACTCCGACCTGCTCAGCTCTTATGTATCCATCTTCCCCATTTCTCATTTCTTGTGTTCTCATCCTATTAGTCTTTACCCCCATCCCCCAACCCTCACCTATATTTTGGCTAGTTATCAGTGAATATGTTATTTCATTTAGTAAGTGATTCTTATCTTTCCATGTGAGGGTTTGCACTTGAGGGTCTGCACTCCTACATAATAAATTTGAATGAATAAATATAATAAACTCAAAGTTTGCAACATCCAGAAAAATAAGTTAACCTGGATTACAGGAATCCAGGAAAATAGTCTCGTTTCATCTCCCTCTATTTTTTTAACCAGACCTTTTCAAACATAAATGTAAAAGATTTTAAAGGCACATAAAGACCCCTTGGCCCCCTGACTGCCGTTGTCATAGTTGCTGGATAGGCTAGAGCCCTTGTTTAACCAAGAGTTTGTTTCTTCCTATCCCTCATAAGAATTACATTTGTTGTATTACTGGTCCGACAACCTCACAGAAACTGGGTTCAACAAAGCTAGTTTTGAACGTTGCACATAAATAGAAGAGGCAAACAATAAAATGACTCATGTCGAACCAGACTGCACTCTATTTATTAATGCACACAGAAAAGTAAATAAACGACTTCAGACATATGAGTACATCTAAATTAACAATCCCCAACGATGAACAGTAAGGATTACTACAACAACAAAACCACAAGTATAACAAGCACAGATATATTTTTTCTGCATTACTGGTATTTGTTTTAAAACAGATTAATAAGCTATATCTGAAATATGCTGTCAGTATTCTTGTGTGAGTGAGACCACTTTTTTATATGGACTTTAATTTTATTTTCCTGCAGTCCATCTTTTAACATATGGACCCTGTGTGGTTTCATTCTTTTCTTGAACACTGCACCGTTCATGTTACCACTTTCAGGGGAGAATCCACATCCATGGAAGGTGGCAGGGTAAAGGGCCATCATTTGTAGTGGGGGACGACTTAGGTTCAAATTACCCAGTAAACCAACACCACCACCACAAAGTACCTATATGTAGCGATGGTAAACAGAAGAGCACACTGTGTAACCTGTATGTTCCAGGACATTACTCTGTGCAATACTGGCAACTGTCCCACCCATTCTGGCTTTTGGTACTCAGACCATAGTCACAAGCTGACAGCAGCATTGATGGGTATGAACAGCATGTGGAACCAAAGCATACCTCTCAACCTCTTAATGTAAGAAATCTGGACAAAGCCAAAAGTAACAAGGGGACAAAGGCCCAAAAATAGGAACAGATTTAAATATTGTTCTTATAAACTCAGAAAGTTACTAGAATAACAAGTTGCACATTAACATACATTTTCTGAAGGATGTGAAATCTGAAACTCAAATGACTGTCTTGATCCGCGGTGGTACAGCGGTAGCATTGTTTCCTCACAGCAAGAGGTTTTCCCGTTCGATTCTCGGCTGAAGTGCGGGGAGTGCCTTCTGTGTGGAGTCTGCATGACCTCCCCGTGGTTGGATGGGCGTTCGAAACACATGAGTAAATGGGCATGCCTTTGTTGAAGGTTGGACGTCGAGCTGGCACCTCAGCATTTGTGAAAATCTACTGCCAATCATTAGCAGACTGGAGTTCCGCTGTGGTGACCCCTAACTGGGAAAAGCCAAAAGACAAACAACAACAAGTTCTCAATGACTTGACAGAAAACCAAAAAATTTATGACAGGTAAAAAATATGAGACAAAAATCTGGATGTTCAGCGAAAGTCTGGACAGTTGAGAGGTATGATCCGAAGATGTTCTCTGTCATATGTATGGTCAGTTAAGAGAAAGGAAGTGCTACTCAATCACATCACCTCCATCAGTACTTAAGGACACCACAAAGTAGAATAAATGATGAATCAAATAGCATCTCAGAGTGTCACAGGCTATATCAGTACACTGAGTGCCACAGTAAGCAAGCGATGTGGGGGTGAAGACTGGGGAGCACCCCTGGGGAGCAGATGGCATAGCCGGCTATGCACCCTGCACATGTACAGCAGCTATAATCAATGTCAGCTAGGAAAACCACTAAGGCCCACTGTCATAGAAAATGAATGTGCAGCAAGCGGACATGCCCAGCACATGTGTCACAGCTATGGTGGCAGCAACTTTGTACCTACAGCAGCACAGCATGAGCCACAAATGGATGATGGTACACAGGCAAGGGCCCAGCTGCAAACTCGCAGGTGTCTAAGGTAAGCATCTCTTCAAGGCAGAACAGGATGTAAAGGTACTGGGCCCATACAGATTCAGTGTGTCACTACATGACAAGTGATGTGAATGCCACATGCAGCTATGGCATTGTGCAGAGCAGTTATAGACATTCTGCTACAAAGGAATTGAATGCCCAAGAGTGTACATGGCATCCATGTACAACACAACATAATAGTCTACATACCTGTTGTAACCAGGGTTAGCATCTTTCACCTACCACTGTTGAGGTAGTAGGGGACTATAAAAACTGCATTCAAGGTATGGAAGAATTCCCCAGTCAGTCTACTTCCCAGGTAATTCTGTATAAGGATGTTCCCCTTCCACTAAGTAACAGTCGAAGTCTGCCTATGATTATACTACTTTCTTCCCGTTCAGCTTTTATTTTCAAATCCAGATGAAGACTAGAATTCCTGGTTACTGGAATCCTGAATATTGTCACGCATCTAAGATTCCATAGTTAAAGCATATGATTGTAGTTAGTGCCAAATGACTGGTGCCAAAGCCACAACTTAAAACACAATGCCAAACATGCATAGTAGTACCTTTTGGGAAGTAGGCCACTCAGGGAAACTACCTAATTGAAAAAACATTGCCTAAAAGTAGACCTAGTAGTCAGGGATTTGTGGATTTATGTAGATAAAAACCTGTTTTTTAACTAAAATGTGACTAAGGCTGCAAAAACACCTTTCTATATTGCTTAACTTATAAGTATGACATGTAGATCCAGGTACCTTGTTGTGTCACTGTGTACTCAGCCATCATCAGACACATGAGTGAGTTGTACTCAGCCATCATCAGACACATGAGTGAGTTGTACTCAGCCATCATCAGACACATGAGTGAGTTATACTCAGCCATCATCAGACACATGAGTGAGTTGTACTCAGCCATCATCAGACACATGAGTGAGTTTAATGTCTCCTTCGGTATGTACTTGACTAGACACATGCAACAGCTGGAATGTCCACAGTGGTTCCTCATAAAAGAAATACAGGAAGTAAACACAATGCACTATGCAGATCATCAGAAAGCCCTGTCTTTGTACCATGTGTCCTGCAGACTGCTGCAAAATGATTTTTCCTGGCATACAGAGTATCCTTGGATCACAATCTAAGGGACCTTTGGCATATCTGCAAAATGAACAGCACCAGAACTACTCGACTTAAGGATTTAAACTTTGCTTGTGATTTAAATCGGACATGTTGGAGGGAGAGGTATGTATCTCAGAGAAGCCCCATTCTCTGGAATAGGATTTAAATCTATGTGAAGCAGAGCCCTTCCATAACTCTTCCATAACCGTATTCAAGCACAACCAAGACCAGTGGATGGGAATTCAGAAATACAATCCTGGTCTGACACACCTATGTCTCTGTTGGACAGAGGCAGCTGTTACATCATGCCCTAACCAACAAACAACCCTTAAAAAAACATTTCAGGCACAATAACTCATGGAATACATTTGGGTTGCTTAGCTAGGCTTATAAATGTCCCAGTGGTCATTACCCTAGCATACACCTACGAACCTATTGTAGCACGCAGTGCACTACAACTACTCCGACTGTACGTACATGCCTGTTGTAACATACAGTGCACAACAACTAGTTCAACTATATATACATGCCTGTTGTAACACACAGTGCGCAACAACTACTCCGACTGTATGTACATGCCTGTTGTAGCACACAGTGCATTACAACTTCTCTGACTATATGTACATGCCTGTTGTAGCACACAGTGCACAACTATTCTGACTGTATGTACATGCCTGTTGTAACATACAGTGCACAACAACTAGTTCAACTGTATGTACATGCCTGTTTTAACACATAGTGCACTACAACTACTCTGACTGTATGTACATGCCTGTTGTAGCACACAGTGCATGACAACTCCTATGACTGTATACTAGCTGAGAGGCAAAGGAATGGATAAATATTCAGGTAATGGGTATTAACAAGCCCACACACACTCATGCATCCACAATTCATTGTGTCTCTGTCTGTGCATGTGTTTCTGTCTGTATGTGTCTGTCTGTCTGTGTGAATGTGTGTGTGTGTGTGTGTGTGTGTGTGTGTGTGTGTGTGTGTGTGTGTGTGTGTGTGTGTGTGTGTGTGTGTGTGTGTGTGTTTGCGTAGGTTTGCACCTTTACTACTCAGCTGTACTAAGGGCACTGTGTTACAGTTTACTGTCATATATTCGACAGTCAAAATAAATTCCTACCTTAAATATCAACCAAGAAGTTCAACTTGGAATGTCAAGAAGGTCAGAATGTTGCAAACACACTTCCTGTTGCAAATTCACCCTTTCTCAACATCCAAAGACTGCAGTCCAACACTGCACATCACCTGACGTGACTGCACCCCACATCACTCCCTGCAAATTATATATATTCCAAATTCCGAGATCGCACTACAGTGGGGAAAGAGGTAAATTTTCCAATCCCCACTGTACAGTGATCTCTAGTTATAAGATTGACCTCATATGTGTGAATGTAGTGTGCATTTGGTTAACCAGGACTCACACAAATGAAGGTTCGGCAACACGGGATTCAGCCAACCATACTTCGACATCCCGTGGTCACCAATCTTTCACTCGAAATTGTGATTGTAAACCTTGTGTTACATATTATCCTGAAAACTATTGAACTAGCTAGAGTAATTTGCAATTCAAGTAGTATTTATTTATTACATTTGATAAGTGGGTGTGTGATCTAGTCCTCTGTCCCTTTTCAGCCACGACACAGGTACACAGAAGTTCCAGAGAATTCAGCTTGACTACAGAACCATGGAGTTTAGACTATATCTGCAGTCTCTGGGTGTTCTTTATAATTCTCGTGATATATGATATGATATCAGAAAGTGGAAAATGTATGCAGCACTGAATGCATATATTTGCCTTCAAGATTTTCTGTGTTTGGGGGCACACAGAGGTATAATTCTCAGTACAAGTATTGCTGAACTGAAACTACCAAGATTTCTTTCATTGCTAGGGAATGTGGAAGAAAACTGGAAACTTTAGCTCTAGAAATTCAGTTTCTTCCTCACTGCAATTGGGGTTTTCACCTGGCAGTGTGAACTTTGGCTGTGGATGATGTTTACTGTGGATGTGACAACCTGACCCCATGTACAAAATGGTAAAAAGGGGGTTGGCTACTGATGCTGATACTGTATATACAACTGTCTTAGCTAAAATGTCTAAAGAGGTCCAGTGCAATATAAAGCATAAGCTAAAATAGTGAAACTCTTCTGTTTTTGTTTTTTTTTTGTTTGTTTTTTTTTAATGAAGAGAAAGCCAAGTGGCTGCAGTTAGAAATATGTTATTCTTGCAAGCCCAAAAACAAAATTCCTACTTACTAGATGTGTTCTTCACAAGAGTACAATGTCGTATATAAGCATATGCTACTAAGGTGAATAGAGACAAAAACTATGAATATTGTGAGCTGTATGAGTGTTTAATAGCAGAAATGATGTTGTTCATCTTTCGGCTTTTCCTGGTTAGGGGTCACCACAGCAGAACTCCGGTCCGCTAACGATTGGCAGTAGATTTTTACGGTGCCGAGGTGCCAGCCCATTACCCAACCTTCAATGAAGGCACGCCCATTCACACATGTCTTTCGAATGCCACTCGACCGCGTGGAGGACATGCAGACTCCACACAGATGGCCCTCCAGCCGAGAATCGAACAGGAAAACCTCTTGCTGTGAGACAACAACGCTACCACTGCACCACCGCGGCTTAATAACAGAAATGATATTTTGTATAATACAAAGGTTTGAAACAAGGACTAGGATTTAAAAGACGCCGACCTGACCTTATCAGACACTATGGATGTGTGCAGAACAACTAAAATTAGTGATGTTAAACTAATTAACTAATGAAAAGGAGACTGAGAAATAAAAGCAGGATATGTTTGTCAAAGTAATGGGTTTGTAAACAAGACCTATGTGAAAATCCAAGATGGAGGTTCTCATGTGGTTTCACATAGATGTGGTTATAAGCTTGAGAGAATGCATGATCCAAATTATATTCACTCTTGTAAAATCTGCATTTTGCAAAGATATATAAAAGCAAACGTGTGAAAATACTTGATGTTGTGAAAAACGAAAATATATCAGGATTGCGTTAGGCAGTTGTTGGCAAGAAATATAAAAAATTGGTGGACAGAATGTTGAATTTAAATTACGTTCAGAGTGTAGTATCTTTTCAGAAAACTCCTTTAAGGTTTTGGGTCTATTTATACCTCATGACAGAGCTGTATACACATTGAGGTAGATAAAAATCAGGCAGCAACTGAATGTGCCAAAAAAATAAAAGAAAGAATATAAGGTAAACCCTCACAAAAAAAACTTTCTGTAGCTTCCATGTATATTCCTCCTGGCAACAATATACCCATTCTCAAAAACATACTATCCTGGTTCTATCTCAATATACCTTACGAAACACTCATCCTTGGGGATGTCAGTATAGACTGGTCTAAACTTTCTACTGACTCTCCTTCACTCAGTATTCACCTTCATGGTTTCCACCAACTAATTTCTACCCCCACCTATTTCCACAAAAACTCTACCTCCAGCTCCACTTTAGACTGGATTCTTACTAACTCCCCTCAACATTACCACTAGCCAAAAACCCTGCCAGACTCCCTCATTGACCATCTCCCTACCTCTATCCTAAGATATGACCCTCACACTCCTAAACCCCACCTCTTTAAAGATTGTCGGAAACTATCCTCATTTAACTCTTCTCAATTTAACTCACTACTGCAAAACATTGACTGGTCCATCCTTAAACAACTTCCCCTGAATGATGTTGTTGACACTTTTAATAGCATCTTCCTAAATACCCTGGACTCCCTTGCTCCCTCTAGAATGATCAGAGTGAAATCTAATCATGCACCCTGGCTTTCAAAACAAACTAAGACCATCATGAAACAAAGAGACAGTGCCTGGAAAGCCTGGATCAAAACTAATAAAACACCCCATCTTCTCAAATACAGACAACTACGTAATCTTGCCAAAAAACAGACAATGAAAGACAAAAATCATTTTATAGCTCAGGCCAGCATATACATAGATCTAACCCCCGTAAATTCTGGTCTATACTAAACAGCATCCTTTACCCAGGCTCTCCCTCTAACCCTTCCCCCTACCCAAACTCAACTCCAGAGGAAACAGCTACCCTACTAAATTCCCACTTCATCTCCACCATCCAGAACCTCCTACCCTATCAAACTAACGCCTTCTCCTTACCTGATCCAACACCCAGCCCCAATAACACTTTTTTCTCCTTCCAGCCACTTCCCACTTCTTACATCAAATCTCTACTGCTCAAACTCAAACCCTGCTCTCTCTCTACTGATAAATTACCTCCCACCTTCCTCAAACTTGCAGCTGACTCTATTGCCTACCCTGTGACTATATTAATTAATAGATCCATGCTAGAATCTACTGTTCCTACTCTTTGGAAATCTTTCTACACCACCCCTCTCCATAAGGGAGGCAACTCTACTGATCCTACCAACTATCGACCTATTGCCATTCTATCCTCCCTATCTATGATCCTAGAAAAATGTATCCATACTCAGCTTCTAAACCACCTTCTTAATCACAACTTACTCACCCCTACTCAACATGGTTTCCACCCCTATCATAGCACTACTACTGCTCTACTGTCCTTCACCCACACCATTGCAGAATCCCTGGACAATAATAAACCTACTTCCTGTCTCTTTCTAGACCTCTCCAAAGCTTTTGATACTGTATCCCATCCTTTACTTCTATCTAAACTTGCAAACTTTCACCTGTCCTCCTCCACCCTCAGCTGGTTCACTAGCTATCTATCTGGACGCCAACAATCTGTCAAATGGCTCTCCTCATATTCTCCTTCCCTGCCTATCTCTACTGGGGTTCCACAAGGTTCCATCTTAGGCCCCCTTTTATTCAATATCTTCACTAATGACCTCTTCACCTCTTGCAATCATTCATTTCTCATTCAATACGCTGATGACTCCACTATTATTTCTACAGCCGACAACATCTCTGACCTACACACTCTAACCCAAAAAGCTCTGCTCTCCACAGAACAATGGCTTTCAAAAAACTTACTAATCCTAAATCCCAAAAAAAACAAACTCTTGCTCTTCCTCCCCCATTGTCTTGCTCAGTATAGATCTTCCTTTGTCATTAAATCCTGTGATAATACAGCCATCCATCCTGACACCCACACTAAACTCTTAGGAGTTATCATTGACGATGAACTAAAATTCAATCAACATATACAGCAATGCATAAAGAAAACCTATCAAAAACTTGGTCTCCTATATCGGAACAGAAAATACCTCACTCCTGAGTCTAGACTCACCCTTGGACAAGCACTTCTCCTCCCCTCTCTCCTCTATGCTGCCCCAGTTCTCACAAATATTCAAACTACTACCCTGAACAAACTTCAACAAACCTACCACAAAATAGCCAGATTCATCACTAACAGCGCTAACAACACTCACCACTGTATTGCCTTAAAGTCCCTACAATGGCTGGAACTCCCACAATTACTTCATCTCTACCAGTTTCACATGCTGCACTCTATGCTGTTTAAACCCTCCTGCTGTCCTTCCCTATCTCTCCTAGATGTCCTTCATGGATGCATCTGCAGTCATAACAACTGGGTTGTCCTGTCGTCAGGCAGCCCTTCAGTCGGCCGGATTCCAAAGTCCGGGTCCGGCTTCGGCTGATGTCGCACTTCACCCGACGTCATCTCTGTTGGTCTTCGGGTATAAAAGCATCAGCCGACGCCATTTTCTTCTGTCTTTCTTGCCGCGTGGCGCCCGAAGCAGAAGCTGTTCGCAAGTGCCGGTCGGTCGGATCCAGAGATTACTTCTACCGAATACTACTTCGAAGACTTCTAAAGCTAAGTACCCCGTTGGGGACTCTTTCTTGCCTCAGTCGATGTCAGAAAAAGTTAATAATTGTTTAACCTGTGAGAAACAAATACCTCATAAAGATTTCCACTCTTACTGCCTGCCTTGCTTAGGCCCAGCCTACGACGTAGCAGCCTGTTCGTCCTGTGCTTCTTTCAACCGACGAACGCTTAGACGTCGGTCGGAGTTTGCAGAACAGTTTTTCGGTTCTGATTTTGCGTACATTATGCCGTCGGATCCTCCGACTACGCATTCTGCCAAAAACGCAAAGAAAAGACCGACACTCGCGGTCCGCGGTTTCGGCCGAAACCATGGTTAAGCAAACCGCGAGTGTCTCGGTTTCGGCCGAAACCGAGAAAACTGATCAAAATACAGCTGAATCTATCTCTACAACTGAGGTTCCTGCTAACACTCTTGAATCGGCCTCAGAAATTTTACCCACTACGGTGCTTACCACTGACTTATCAGACACCATTCCCTTGGATGTCTCTACCCCAGCACGTGGTGCTGCTAGGCCTCCAGCAGCCATGTCCATTAAGGCCTTCGCCAGGGCTAAAGCAGCCAAGACTACTAAAACAGTGCCTGTTAAACCCCCCTCAACCAGGCCCTCTTCCAGTTCTCAAATGCTTACTTTGGCAGAAGATTTAATTTCATTAATTAGAGGATCTCAATCTCACCCAGACAGGGCCTCTCAGCCCCAGAGAAGAGACCTAGGGCAGAGCCCCATGAGCCAGTGTCCTCTGATGATTCTGCTGATGAATCAGACATTACTGACCAGCCAGAGGCTCCTTTCTCCAATTTTGAAGATTCTGATGCTGAAGAATCCATTCCAGCTGCTTCCCCACCAGAAGAATTCTCCTTTGGGGAAACCTTGCATGCCATGCGAGAACAGTTCCAATGGCAGCAACAGGATTTTTCAGACTCCAGGAAAAGACTTAGGACCTTTTGCACCTTCCACAGCACAGGCCCTTAGCTATACCTCCTGTTCTCTCTGTGGTGGATGATGCTTTCAATGATGTCTGCTCCGCTCCAGATTCTTTACCCCAGCCCCTGCCAAACCAGACAGATTTTACAGGGTGCCAGATACTCATCACCACCTTTACAAGGCCCCTCTTGCAGACCCGAAACTATTTCCCAGGGTCCCAAGGCAGTAGCGACCATAGCTAAAAACCCTGTTCCTTCTGAAAGGGAAGCAAGGTCATTAGACAGATGGGGTAAAAGGTTTACACTTCAGCCACTCTTTCAGCTAGAGCTTTAAACTGTCAGTTTCACATGATACAATACCAAGAGTTTATGCTTGATCAGTTAACTAAAAAGCTAACCACTGATGAATCTCTTGATAAGAAATATGTATTAGAAATGGTAAATAACATACAGCAAGTTAGTAACCACTCTTTAAAATGTGGCTATGATGCACTGGAGGCTTCATTTAGATCAGCCATGACTGGCACTGTAATTAGAAGGCATGCATGGCTAAAGGAGCAAGCTTTACCGGATCATGTTAAATCTAAATTGCTAGATGCTCCTATGGTTTGTTTGGTACACCTGCCCAGCAGGTTATGAAGAAAATGGAAGAAAAGGCAAAATCAGTCCAGACAGTTAAAGATTTCTTGCAGGTTCAACCCCCAAGGTTTAGCAGGAACTGGCCTGCCAAAAATTGGTCCTTTCCTGACTCCACAAGACCTCAAAGGGGCAGGAATAGACGTTCCAGAGGCAGAAACCAATCCAGAGGAGGTGCCTACAGAGGACGACAGTGGCAAGGTAACAACAGAGGCACAGACTCAACACCTGCCACTACATCAACACAGCCACAGTGACTTAATCCTAAACCCGCCTACCAGGGAACAGATAGCAGCTCCTCTAGGCGGAAAGCTAACCTTATTTTCAAAAACTGGCACCACATAACAAAGGACAAGTGGATTTTACGAACCATAGATCAAGGTTACCGGTTCCACTTCCACACTTTACCAGACAAAAGAGGAATGCCAAATCTACCTCCAAATCAAAAGACAGAGGCTCTACAACAGATAATGGAGTTAGCAAACATGAGAGCTGTGGAGAAAGTGCCAACAGCAGAGCAAGGAAAGGGGTTCTACTCCAGACTATTCCTAGTTCCAAGAAAGGAAAAAGTTGGAGACCAATTCTAGACCTGTCCACCCTGAATACTTACATCATTGTCCCAAAATTCAAAATGCTGACCCTACAGCAACTTCTTCCCATGCTGGGCAAGGAGTGTTGGCTGGTAACTCTAGATCTCAAGGAGGCATACCTGCACGTCCCCATTCGACCAATCTGCAGAAGATACCTCAGATTTTTTGCAGGATCAGAGCACTATCAATTCTCAGCATTGCCCTTTGGCTTATCTACTGCGCCCAGAGTATTCACAAAATGCCTGGCATCAGTAATCGCCCATTGCAGACTACAGGGAATTCAAATTTATCCATACCTGGACGACTGCCTGATACAAGGAGACAACAAAAGCAAGCTGACAACAGATTTACAAAGGGTCATTTACTTGCTTCAAGCACTGGGATACACAGTCAATTTACAAAAGTCAAGACTGATACCATCCCAGACAAGGACTTTCCTGGGAGCGGAATTGGACACAGTAAGACAAATGGCATTCCTAACTACAGAAAACAAAAAGAACTCCCTCTTTACTTCTTGGCACTAACAAAACTGAACAAGTTAACAGCAAGAAAGGTTCTGCAGGCCTTGGGTTTCATGGCATCATGCATAATCTTGGTTCCATTTGCCAGACTACATATGAGAAAACTACAGTGGTACCTAAAGAATTTATGGTCCCAACACAGACACAGCCTAGAAACGGAAATCCCACTAATACCATGCTTAAAACAGGAGTTCCTATGGTGGGCTCAGGCATGCCAGTCAAACCCAGGCCTGCCCTTTCGCAAGGGTCAAGCAAGCCAGACCATCACAACAGATGCTTCAGACCTAGGATGGGGGCGCATATGCTGGACAAATGCGCAAGGATTGTGGACACAGGACCAACTTCACCTGCACATCAACCTAAAAGAAATGCTGGCAGTAAAACTGGCAATCCAAAAGTTCAGACCATTTCTCAAGGAGGACCACTTGATGATAAGGACAGACAACACCACAGTCATGTGGTACATCAACAAACAGGGAGGCACTCATTCTTACCCCCTATGCAGAATGACTTTGGAGCTGTGGACCCTGGCACTCAGATACAACATCCAGTTACAGGCAAAATTTGTGCCAGGAAAAGAAAACTCTCTAGCAGATATGTTAAGCAGGACCACATCGGATGCCCACAAATGGCAGCTGCACCCGGATATCTTCAAGACCATCTCGAAGAAATGGGGAATGCCTCAGATAGATCTATTCGCATCACCTCTCAATCACCAGCTCAAAAAATTCTGCACAAGGACATTCCACCCACTAGCATGGAAAGTGGACTCACTCTCCTTCAGCTGGAAAGGCCTAACAGCATATGCATTCCCACCTCTTCCCTTGATACACAAAGTACTACTAAAAATCAAGGAGGAACGTCCAAGGATAATCCTGATAGCTCCAAACTGGCCAAGACAGCATTGGTACCCACTGCTGAGGAGCATGTCTCGGAACAATATGTGGCCAATACCCCTGATGCCTTTGATGCTAACTCAGAACAACTTCAGCACCATGCATCCAAACCTAAAAACGCTGCAACTGTCTGCATGGAACATCACTTAGCAGCTGCTAATACAGAACTTTCACAAAGAGTTAAAGACATTATTCTTGAAGCACGCAGGCCTTCAACTAGAAGGAATTATGCTGGGAAATGGAAAAGGTTTGTCAATTGGAGTTCTGAAAGAGGAAAAGATGTATCAAACATAGATATGCCTAACATTCTGGAGTATCTGGCCGAACTACTTCATTCAGGCCTGTCCTACTCCTCCATCAAGATTCATGCATCAGCTATTTCAGCAGAATACAGCTTTGATCCACCTGTTTTTTCACACCCTTTGCTCAGGCAGTTCCTCAGAGGAATCAAGAATGTAAAACCTCCAAGGAAACCACCATTGCCAGCTTGGGACTTGAACTTCGTGCTAGAAAAATTGACACTATCACCTTTTGAACCAGCAGCAACAGCAGACCTACAACACCTGTCATGGAAAACTGCTTTCCTACTGGCAATTACTTCAGCAAGGAGGGTTTCAGAACTACAGGCCTTAATGGCAGTGCAACCCTTTCTAATCTTCCACCAAGATAGAGTGTCCATGAGGACTAATCCTACATTTATGCCTAAGGTGGTATCCAGAGTGTCTTTAAACCAGACAATCCACCTACCTACCTTCTTTCCCAACCCACAAAACAGAGGGGAAAGAATACTGCATACCTTGGATGTACATAGACAGCTACGCTACTACTTGGACAGAACAAAAAAATAGCAGAAAGACTGACCAACTTTTCGTAGCCTATGCAACAGGAAGGGAAGGAAAAGCTATTTCCAAACAGACAATCTCCAAATGGATAGGAAATTGCATACGATTCTGTTACTCCTTCCATGGAAAACCAATTCCACAGAACATAAGACCTCATTCTACAAGGGCAACAGCCACTACCACAGCCTTCTTACGAGGAGTGGCTACCAAAGACATTATTGAGGCGGCTACTTGGACCTCCGTGCATACATTTGCCAAGCATTATAATTTACCTCTATATTCCAGATCCCGAGCAGGGTTTGCCACTGCTGTTCTGCAAGGGATCCTAAACACACCATAATCTACTTTTATCCTCCTCCTCCCCTAGTTGGCTTTGGTATTCTACCCAGTTGTTATGACTGCAGATGCATCCATGAAGGACATAGTACAGTTTTGTACCTACCATAAATGTAGATGTCCGAATTGGATAGCATCTGCAGTCAGGATTACCCTCCCTCCTTCCCCTCTGTGGTACTCCTAGGGTGTTTACCCTTCTAATAGCTAGCTAGTGGGGGGATTTCTTTCATGGTGTATTTGTTTGTATTTATGTACATACATGCTTATTTTTGTGTTTACCTCTATCTTTTGGAAACATTGGCATCTATCCAAAATTTTTAGCCTTCTATAGGGCTTCTGGCATCTGGGGCAAGAAACACTGAAGAAAATGGCGTCGGCTGATGCTTATATACCCGAAGACCAACAGAGATGACGTCGGGTGGAGTGCGACATCAGCCGAAGCCGGACCCGGACTTTGGAATCCGGCCGACTGAAGGGCTGCCTGACGACAGGACAACCCAGTTGTTATGACTGCAGATGCTATCCAATTCGGACATCTACATTTATGGTAGGTACAAAACTGTACTTTTCCATCTACACCCCTTCTTGATCTCTCCGCACCTCAAATCAGCAATTGCTTGATGTCTACCACCCTAACAGGTCTGTTGGTAAGCAACTCTACAAGCACTCTGTGGCCCAAGCTTGGAATAAACTTCCCCTGGATATATGCTCTATCTCTCATACTCCTCTATTTAAAAAAGTACTGAAGACACATTTACTCAATTCCAGAACCTGTCCCTGCTATGACCCTACTTAGCTCTCCCCTCCTCCCACACTCACATCTCTCTCATTACATCCTACTACCAGCCTTGACTCTCCCCATTTGTTCAGCAACTAAGAATTTAACTTTTTCAAAGAAACAAAAAATGTGATTGTTTATTTCTACACAGGTAGATGTTTATTTCTATTGTTTGCTATTATTGTTTGTAATACTTGTTTTTTCTTGTTCTGTGATCATATATTGTATTTGCTGGAGCTTTTCTACTCGGGTCTCCACTGAAAATGGGACAATAACCCAGCTGGACTAACCCGGTTAACAAGGCAAGAAATGTGGAAAATGCATAAATACAGCTGCAAGAATAGAAAACTTTAACAACCTCATGCTGATCAGGATCGAATGCCAGAATGGTTAAGAAGAGGTGAATTTAAACCAAAAGGCGAAAGGTTAATATTGCCTGCCCAAGATAGTGGACTACATAAACGTTGGTTTACAAAGTCCATTGAACATGTGGAAGAAACAGACAAATGTAGGTTTTGTAAAACTGAATTGGAAACAGTAGCACATCTTGTTGCCAGTTGTGACATACTAATTGCAGAAGGACTGTACACTGAAAGGCATAATAATGTGGCAAGGCTGTTGCACTGGGGATTGTGCAAACATTATGGCATTGAAGTGGCTGAAAAACACTGGAAACATGAGCCACAAAGCATAACAGAAAATGATGAAGTGTATATCACATGGGTTCACCCATTACCAACAGTTCAAAAAATAGATGCGAGAAAACCAGATAGAGTAGTCCGTGAAAAGAAGACAAAAGCAGCATTGGTCATTGAAATTGCTACACCCAGTGACTACAGTTTTTTACGTACAGAGAGATACAAAGTCAGAAAATACCAGGATTTGCAGGCAGAAAAAAGGGCAATGTGGAAGAAGGATACCCAGACAGTTCCAATAGTAGTAGGAGCAACGGGTCTTATAACTTAGATATGTTACCGATATATGTAACTCCATAAGAATTGTAAACGGAGTCATTACTGGGCACATTGTGGGCAATGTGGAAGAAGGATACCCAGCAGTAGTAGGAGCAACGGGTCTTATAACTTAGATATGTTACCGATATATGTAACTCCATATGAATTGTAGACGGAGTCATTACTGGGCACACTGCAGGCAATGTGGAAGAAGGATACCCAGCAGTAGTAGGAGCAACGGGTCTTATAACTTAGATATGTTACCGATATATGTAACTCCATATGAATTGTAGACGGAGTCATTACTGGGCACACTGCAGACAATGTGGAAGAAGGATACCCAGACAGTTCCAATAGTAGTAGGAGCAATGGGTCTTATAACTTAGATATGTTACCGATATATGTAACTCCATACAAATTGTAGACGGAGTCATTACTGGGCACACTGCAGGCAATGTGGAAGAAGGAGACCCAGACAGTTCCAATAGTAGTAGGAGCAACGGGTCTTATAACTTAGATATGTTACCGATATATGTAACTCCATACGAATTGTAGAAGGAGTCATTACCGGGCACATTGTGGGCAATGTGAAAGAAGGATACCCAGAAAGTTTCAGTAGTAGTAGGAGCAACGGGTCTTATAAATTAGATATGTTACCGATATATGTAACTCCATATGAATTGTAGACGGAGTCATTACTGGGCACACTGCAGGCAATGTGGAAGAAGGAGACCCAGACAGTTCCAATAGTAGTAGGAGCAATGGGTCTTATAACTTAGATATGTTACCGATATATGTAACTCCATACGAATTGTAGACGGAGTCATTACTGGGCACACTGAGGACAGTATGGAAGAAGGATACCCAGACAGTTCCAATAGTAGCAGGAGCAACGGGTCTTATAACTTAGATATGTTACCGATATATGTAACTCCGTATGAATTGTAGAAGGAGTCATTACTGGGCACATTGTGGGCAATGTGGAAGAAGGATACCCAGACAGTTCCAATAGTAGTAGGAGCAACGGGTCTTATAACTTAGATATGTTACCGATATATGTAACTCCATACGAATTGTAGACGGAGTCATTACTGGGCACATTGTGGGCAATGTGGAAGAAGGAGACCCAGACAGTTCCAATAGTAGTAGGGGCAACGGGTCTTATAACTTAGATATGTTACCGATATATGTAACTCCATACGAATTGTAGACGGTGTCATTACTGGGCACATTGTGGGCAATGTGAAAGAAGGATACCCAGACAGTTCCAATAGTAGTAGGAACAACGGCTCTTATAACTTAGATATGTTACCGATATATGTAACTCCATATGAGTTGTAGACAGAGTCATTACTGGGCACACTGTAGGCAATGTGGAAGAAGGAGACCCAGACAGTTCCAATAGTAGTAGAAGCAATGGGTCTTATACCTTAGATATGTTACCAATATATGTAACTCCATACGGATTGTAGACGGAGTCATTACTGGGCACATTGTGGGCAATGTGGAAGAAGGAGACCCAGACAGTTCCAATAGTAGTAGGAGCAAAGGGTCTTATAACTTAGATATGTTACCGATATATGTAACTCCATACGAATTGTAGACGGAGTCATTACTGGGCATACTGCAGACAATGTGGAAGAAGGAGACCCAGACAGTTCCAATAGTAGTAGGAGCAACGGGTCTTATAACTTAGATATGTTACCGATATATGTAACTCCACACGAATTGTAGACAGAGTCATTACTGGGCACATTGTGGGCAATGTGGAAGAAGGAGACCCAGACAGTTCCAATAGTAGTAGGAGCAATGGGTCTTATAACTTAGATATGTTACTGATACATGTAACTCCATACGAACTGCCAAAGGGTTCATTACTGGGCACATCGCGGGTGCTGTGAAGAGCACTTCTGGCTGACTTCAAGGACTGAAACAATACTAATTTCATGAACTTCAATTGTACTTTAACTTAGGAATGGAGTCCTTTCCCATCATGGTATTAGAAACCCAACAGACTTGGAGAAATTAAAAAGGATTAACCTATTCTGAGTACTGGCTGAAACCATTAGGTCACAAATTACTGAATTATGAGTATGTCTACTTTTTTCAAATAGCTGCACTTATCCTAATATTTTTAAGAAACAGGGACTCAATGTTATGAGCTTGGATTTACATTTGTGCACATATCTTCTGATTTCCTGATGTGTGTATTATGGGCAGTTGTCAAATATAAAAACATCAGGCATCCCATGTCTCAAAAGTATAGATTTTAGTGCAGTAACCATGTTTGCACTTGTGTCTGTCAGTCTGATTATTTTAGGGAACTTGGAATAATAGACCACATATGTGAGATACATAGATTATCTGAAATGGAGCAAATCTATACCCTCTTAGCTCTATGGGTGAGCTGGAACTCAATATTATAACGTCTGCCTTTTTATTGCTGTTATGGCACACACTGTAAACAACTTAACTCTATGCTGCTTGTTCTGTTTGAGCTGGCATGCTTTACCATTTCTGACCATTTTATTGTACTTTAATATTTCCAGATGTGGCTCATGCATCCTCTCAAGTATTTTTTTTTCTCAGTCAGGTAGACTCTATTAGTTTGCCAGCTAAAGTCAAAAAAGCTCAGCAATGCTTGCACTTTCTAAGGAAACATAGGAGGGGAAAATTACCAAGCTCCATACTTCAGACATTTTATAGGGGCACCATTGAAAGTGTCCTGACCAACAGCATTGCAATCTGGTATGGGAGCTGTAATAATCAGGATCGGAAGACTCTCAAAAGAGTTGTAAGGTCGGCAGAAAAAAATCATTGGCACCTCCCTTACACCTCTGGAGGATCTACACAAATGTTAGTGGGTCGACAGGGCCAAAAAGATTTCCAATGATCCAACGCATCCTGCCAATGGTCTGTACACTCGCCTATCCTCAGGCAGGAGATACAGAAGCCTGCACTGTAAGAACACCAGACTAAAAAACAGTTTCTTTCTGCTCTTCATTAGACTGTTGAATTCTTGGGAAAAATGAACCATGACCTCTGTTACATAACTAGCCTATCAAGGGGCTTATTTTATGGATGTGCAATAACCAAGTGCAATACTAATGTACCTCATCTACACACTGAAGGACTGTAAAGTTCAATATACAAACTGTGCAATAATTCAGTCTAATCATAGATATGCTGCTATTGTTTCAACTTTACTGTGACGATATTACCTTCATATTGTTCCTTGTCTTCCTTATCTGCTGTTCTGGGATGGGTGTGGGTCAGTGTTGTCCTACTTTACTTACTGATTTCTATTTATTAAATTTCTACTGTGACATTTTATTAATCTTTCTCTGTCCATATGTGCAACTGTTTCCTGCATTGAGAATGAAGCACTGTAATTCCATTCAGCTACACTGCTGTGTAGTTCTGAATGACAGTAAAGTTTTCTTTGACTTGATAATTTTGCTTAGGCTGTCTATTCATTGTAATATCTTTTACTAACTATATTTCCAAGTAAGTATCATTACACCCCTGAAATTATTTTACCTTTTTCTTCTGTCATTGGTAACATTTGTATTACCCAAAGAATCTTTAGTTTTACTTCAAACAAATTGTCATTTCTGCTACACATAATTCTTTGCCTTTTTCAGATCGTATTTCTCGAGATTCCTTGCCTGGACTGTATATTCTTTTCAGACCACACTGCTAGAGCTTAACAACATCTTGTAGAATTCTGGAAGTCCCTGTACAAAGACTATAAACATGCTTTGGAAGATTTTGTGGTTTGTTTCCATATAGGTTCATAGGTTCATAGGATGTTTCTAGGCTATTGACCCCGAGGGTCTTTACAAGCCTAGCCGTTAAATCCCAATATAATACTAGATGAGAGATATCATCTATGCCCAAGGTTTTTCTAGCAAGGGCTTCCCATGTCCAGTAGGGAAGACGGGGCAATCCCGGCAGAAATGTACTGTTTCCCATCCAGTCGTCCAGGTTGCGCTTAAACAGGGTCATGGAGATGCTCTACTTGATATGGATTGGAAGCATACTCCACAGGAGTGGCAACCTCTGAGAGATGTATCTATCTCTCCAACAGGTCCTGTTTATGTTTGATATGAGCATCTTTAAAAGAAATATTCATGGAATTTCTTTCATTCATGTACTCTTGGTAGCAGTTGCTTTTCTGGATGTGCACATGTGGTTGTGTATAGGACAAAGTCAACTGGTCAGTTATCTTATAGGCCAACACGTTCTGTAATAGTCTGTCTGCCATCTATGTGTAGCACAACTGGTCAATTATCTTATAGGCCAACATGTTCTGTAATAGTCTGTCTGCCATCTATGTGTAGCGCTACTGGTTTATTCACAGCATAATATTTTAATGTTGAAACATTTGTAACTAGTTACTTAAATATTTAAAAACTGTTTTCCAGGTCAGATCTACATTCACAGGCTACATCTTCCTCTAGAAAATTTTTAGAGGCATTTTTAGCAAAGGATATTGGGTATGAATTTTGCAAGACTTTCCATCATTCATAGAAATCTCTGTAATGACTGCTTGTCTTCTTTTGCTGTTTCCATGACTACTCATAAAATGACCACGGTATTTCAGACCCGTCATTCTTATTCTGCATTTAGTTCATATTTAAATTAAAATTATTTTGTCTCCATCTATTCAGCAGCTATATCTGTGACTTGTTATGCTTTTTGTTTCTGACCTTAAGACTACTGTATCATCAATTATGTTTGCAGCACTTGCCAACCCTTCAGTGGGCAACAGCTGGTTGGAACACCTCTGGTACTGACTGGGACAGCAGGACTAGTACACAGGGTTAGAAAGCATAATTCTTAACATATCAGAACTGCTTTACCCTCTTCTACACTCCTGGGTACCATTCCTCCTTTACATCCCATCAGACCTTTGTATGTTGCTACTGATGTCAGTACTTGCTACACAATGCTTCCTCATTGGGCGGTACTTCTGTCAGGATATCCTTTACAGCCCATTAGAGCTTTGTACGTTGTGACTCATGCCAGTACCTGCTACACAATGCTTCCTCATTGGGCGGTACTTCTGTCAGGATATCCTTTACAGCCCATTAGAGCTTTGTACGTTGTGACTGATGCCAGTACCTGCTACACAATGCTTCCTCATTGGGCGGTACTTCTGTCAGGATATCCTTTACAGCCCATTAGAGCTTTGTACGTTGTGACTGATGCCAGTACCTGCTACACAATGCTTCCTCATTGGGCGGTACTTCTGTCAGGATATCCTTTACAGCCCATTAGAGCTTTGTACGTTGTGACTGATGCCAGTACCTGCTACACAATGCTTCCTTATTAGGCAGTACTTCTGTCAGTATAGCCCTTACTGGTTTGTAAGTGCAGCTGGGATAGTGACTGTCATGTTTTACAGGTTTGTGTTCACACTGCACTTGACTTGGCATGCACACTCTGTAGGCATGCCTATGTTTTTACTATTATATATTGCCGTTGGTTTCAGTACCTTTAAGCCTGACTGTGTGTATTATGTTTAGGTTTGTATTGGCTGCAATCACTGTAACACTAGCACATTCAGTCACCATGCAGCACTGCAACCATATTCCATACCTCTAAACAGTACAGATTTTCACAGAAAGTCCAGATTTTTGCCTCATATTTTTGGTCCATTTTCATAAAATTGCAGTTTTCTGGCAAATTATTGGCAAGTCATTAAAGACTTAATGCAGAAACAAATGATATACATTTGAGTTTCAGATTTCATACCCTTCATAAAATTCATATTAAAGCAGTACCTGTTATTCTATCAACTTTCTAAGTTTGTAAGAGCAATATTTAAAAAATTCTCCCTATCTTTGGGGCTTTGTTGTCCCCCCCAATATTTATTAGACATTTGCTGACTGGGAAAGTCTGACTAGGACAAAGCCTACTTTCATCAGAGGCCTGGGGAGAAATGCTCCAGACATAAGTCTTTGAAATGTGGAAGGAAACCCACACAAACATAGAGAAGACATGCTGACTCCACACAGAGGGCACCCAAGCCAAGAAGTGAACTGGAGAACCTCTTCTTATGAGGTGACAACATTACCACTGCACCACTGTACCACCCTTTTTTATGACTTTGTCCAGATTTCTTGCTCTAAGAGGTTGAGAGGTATGATATGCTGTCTAAAACACAAACTGCCTTCTCAACCACTGAAAACTGGATGCGCCAAAACCACCTCTCTCTCAATGCAAACAAATCAAAAATTCTACTTTTCCCTCCTACAAAGTCATTCTCCTACAACAAAAATGCCTTCAAAGTGCTAAGTCAAACTAATTCAGCTATAGAATTGGTTCCTTCCGCTAAACTACTTGGTATTATTATTGACGAACATCTCAAGTTCGATATCCATATTCAACAAAATATTAAGAAACCCCACCAAATGCTAGGTATGCTGTATAGGAACAATCGCTTCCTCTCTTATACTACTAGAAATACTCTAGCCACCACTTATATACTGCCTTCCTTATTATATGGAGCCCCCTGCTAACTAACCTATCCTCCTCTATTTCCTCCAAATTAGAAAACTGCTATAATAAAATCTCAAAATTTGCTACCAAATCTAAGCCTTCTACCCATCACTGCCTTACCCTAAGATCCATAAAGTGTCTTGAACTCCCAAACTACTTAGACTTCCTCCAACTCACCACTGCACACAGACTTGTATATCACCCAACTAAGTGTCCAGTGCTAATATCCTCCCCCATTACACCCCCCAATAGAACTCTCAGATCCAAGCATCAAAACCTAATTGCTATCCCCAAACCCAAAAGTACAGCAGCCCAACTTCTCCTCGCTGTCTCTCTAGGCAAAAAATGGAATTCCCTTCCTTCCTCTCTAAGAAAAATCCCAAACTTAGAAAACTTAAAAACTCAGCTTACCAAACACCTGGCCACAAAATGCAAATGCAATTGCCACCATCCAACCTAATCATCTTCAGTACATTCCCCTGGGGGGTTTTCCCACTCTGGTTCCTAAGCCCTCAATAGCTCTCCTTCAGCTATGCTCCCATGAGCATTTTCTAAGTTCTCCCTTCTCAATTAGCTATCAATAACTATCAATACAATAACAATAGCTATCGATAACCTCAGTAACTCTCCTTCAGCTATGCTCCCACATACATTTTCTTTGCTCTCCTGTCTCTATTAGCTGCTTATTTCTTGTGGTTCAACATTGTAACTATTGTATGTAGCTTTCCATTTACTACATTGTAACTATTGTATGTAGCTTTCCATTTACTACATTGTAACTATTGTATGTAGCTTTCCATTTACTACATTGTAACTATTGTATGTAGCTTTCCATTTACTACATTGTAACTATTGTATGTAGCTTTCCATTTACTACATTGTAACTATTGTATGTAGCTTTCCATTTACTACATTGTAACTATTGTATGTAGCTTTCCATTTACTACATTGTAACTATTGCATGTAGCTTTCCATTTACTACATTGTAACTATTGCATGTATCTTTCCATTACTAATTTCTTTTCTAAAATCGTGCATGTATAGTGTATCCTCATTTTACTTAAAAGTATGTATATAAAACATCTTCTCACCTAATATCTGAGTGTGCACACTAAAGAAAATGTATAAACAATAAGTCCACACTCAGTGCTTTTCTGCTTATTATGCATATTTTCAAGGTACTTACTTGTAACTGTTTCCATATTATGTAAGACTGACATCCGTGTATTTCTGTACCTTATCTGTATTATGTATCTTGTATTCAGTGGTGGTACAGCGGTAGCGTTGTTACCTCACAGCAACAGGTTCTCCCGTTCGATTCTCTATTATGTATCTTGGAGCTTTTGTCCCCGGGCCTCCACTGAAAACGGGTCACTCCAATCCAGTGGACTTCCCCAGTAATCAAACTGGAAATAAATAAATAAATACTAACTTCTGTTCTTTTGGTAGACCCCAGTAGCAGTGTTATACTGTGGATTCTAGTGACAGGTGAAGTACATGGCTTCCGTCTCTCCCAGAATTCTGCTGGTGATGTCTCATACTTAGTTGCCCATCTGCATCGGTACGCACCGTTCATGTGACTGGTGTGACTGGTGTGGAACAGTATGTGTTCTACAGCTCAGATGGTGCTGTCTCTAAAGCACCTACAGGCATTTGTGTTTTGTGCAAACTAATTCTAATCAGTGCATACCAAGCCTGTGAATCAACTAGAACTCCTCCATCACTGAACTAACTTTACAGAAACTATGTTTTAATAAAAGGCATTGCCTGCCATTAAATAGCTTAGAACACAAACCATGTGAGACTCATTTACAACTTTTGTCTACATCAAATTCTGCTAAGTGCAGTCACATTCAAAATGTGTGCCATAGGCTACGAAAAGCTATATCAGGTTATCAGAAACATAATTACCAATAAAGTATTTCCAAAAGTTAACACTATCAGTGTACAGACCATCACAAAATATTACTGAAATGAAAAATAACATAGCCCCTCTGCCCCCTCAAAAACATTTAACAAAATTCCCTTGGCCACCCAGAAACCTCCATACACAAAGTGTGTAGATTGAAAGAAGTTTCAGAGGACTCACTCCTGGGATCCCACTGTTTGCTCTGTTTATTTATAGTCTACCTTACAATCACCCAAATATTAGTTGCATACTGTAAGCAGATTATATTGAGCTTACAAGGTGACATAAATCAGCCAATACATTCAGATTAACACTTGCAAGAGGGTTTTGATTATGGAATTACTCACCTTCTAATAATCTAACGGTCAATGCCCAAATGTTTGCTGCCATGGTGTTAAGAACTCAGAACAGACTTACCCAAGTTTGTGCTGTAAGCATTAAAGATCGAGAAAGAGTATCCATACCCTGAACTCATCTACAAGGGTATCAGGAGATTATGTTAGATAATAAGGTATCCCTTTTGGTAAATGTGTACAACAGGTCGACAAAGTTCAATAGCAGCTAAAAAGTGTCCCGTAAAATATCTCATTCGCTTAATACTAAAACGTGAGCATCGATAACTGAGGTTTGAATATAGTTCACTTCTTATCTGTGTTACTACTCATCAAACAGCTGAGAAGAAAATTATCAGTTTGTTTCATTTATCATATAAGACAGAACACCACTGTGATACCACATAGAAAACCACGTGGTTTCCAGATGTGACTCACACATTTTACTAAACGCTCCAACTACAAACTATGACGTGAAAGCCCACCTTTAAAAAGCACACTGCAAGTCAGAAGACCCCAAGATAATCTAAAAAGTCCAAAAGACACTCCAGTGTTGCAAAGACCCCCATATACCATGGCAACAACAAAAATAATTTTTGCAAAACTGACCCATAGCATGGATACTCTAGCAGACAAAATACCAAAAGCTAGTAAACCTAGCCCTTTTCAAAAGCTCTTAAAAGCACACCTCACAAGCAAATAAAAGAGCAGTTGTTAAAACCAGGTTAGATCTAGGAAACTTGTGTCTAAGCTATCCAACTAAACAATCACCCTGTACTCAGCAATATGCAACCATAGTTATACACAGAAGAAACAGCACAGGTAAACAATGTATATACAGTGCAATGACGTGTAAGTAACTTTTACACAAAAGGACAGTTCTAGTTGTTGTTGAACTGTTTTATTGATATTATCTTTGCACAAAATGTATGATCTGAAATTCATGTAAATGATCTGTTGTTATTGAACTGGAAATGTTTGTTGTAAATGCAACCTGGATGTAGATATTGGCTTCAAATAGAGCTTTGAAAGCAATCTGTTCTCCAAATATCATTTTCAAAAGTTGTTACTGCTTCTTTACCTGAGTGGTGGCTAAAACCAGTCTTTCGACCAGATCACTTACCCAGGTTAATAAAATCAAATAAGTAAAAATCAAATAAGTAAATAAATAAGCTCACCAAAGAGTAAAGTAGTGTGATGATAATTCAGGTCATAAATAATAGCAACACTGGATATTTGTATACGGACGACAGCTGTCCACACACCCTTTCTCCACAACTGAACACACTCACCCCCACACCAGGTGTTTAAGATGGGAAGGGATTCCCACCTTGCCAGTCATGGACTACCCAGTTCTATCAGTCACTCCCAAGTGAACATCTGACAACGCAGATTTATAAGCACCAGCACTAGGTCTTGATGCTGATACAATTTGTTGTATTAGAGCCTCTTGATCTTTAAAGACCACGAGAAGTCTGGGTCACACTCCCTGCTCCCAGCCCACAAGTCAAGTCTGTTTTCCTTTATTAGTATCCAGTCTCACCAGTAATGACAACTGATTCCATAATGTAGCATATTGAATTCCAAAGTACTTTTTTCAGACATCTATTAAATGTATTTATTTCCACAATTAAATTGATGCTTCTTGTGTTTTACTGCATATTTCTTGAAGTTACACCTAATGTACCAGCTAACACCTCATTAAGAGAACAGTTATAAATCAACAACATGTTAACTTACAGTTGGTTCCTTGGCAGAAAGGGAGGGATGAAAACTGGAGTATGAATCAGGTGAGAGGTGACTGGGGCTCAGTGAAGGGGAGGGATGTGAACCTGAGTATGAATCAGGTGAGAGGTGACTGCAACTCAGAGAAGGGGAGGGATGAAAACCTGAGTATGAATCAGGTGAGAGGTGACTGGGGCTCAGAGAAGGGGAGGGATGAAAACCTGAGTATGAATCACGTGACTGAGGCTCAAATACTGGCCCTGTCACTGGACAAGCCAAAAAGGGGGGGGTGAAGGGGGTATTCCTACTAACCGTTTTTCTACAGGGGGAGGAATGAGGGATGTGCTGGGGAGGAGTGCAACAGCCATATCTCTGCTGGTGATACCAGAGATCATGTTAAATGCATCACAAGGTGTAGTGTGGTAGCACAACAGGGAAGCAATGTGTCGTCATAGAAATGGGCACAGTCTTGTAGTGTCCCACTGCACACCTTTGGAAAGTGGGGCCCCCAGAGTGAGCCAGGAACCAACACATACAGGGTTAAGGTCTTAAGCATTTGGAGGGTGACAGTCCTCTCACAGATAGCCCAACCCTTGATCCCGGCAATTGAAGAGGATTTAATATGCTGCCAAAAGTCTGACTTTGCAGCAGAGATACTGGTCAGTGGTAGATGGAAAAAACACGTTACCATGTAATTTGAGCTGTACAACACTGTCTGTGTAAAACACATGACCATATAATTTGAGCTGTACAACACTGTCTGTGTAAAACACGCTACCATGTAATTTGAGCTGTACAACACTGTCTGTGTAAAACATGTTACCATGTAACTTGAGCTGTACAACACTGTCGGTGTAAAACACATGACAAATGTAATTTGAGCTGTACAATACTGTCTGTGTAAAACATGTCACCATGTAATTTGAGCTGTACAGCACTGTCTGTGTAAAACACGTTACCATGTAGCTTGAGCTGTACAACACTGTGCAAAACATGTTACCATGTAATTTAAGCTGTACAATACTGTGTGTGTAAAA
>NC_056733.1:976135642-976143142 GCF_019279795.1 Protopterus annectens | reverse complement strand
CGCCTTCAAGACCCTTCTCCCTAAGTACACATATGACACAGAAACTGCACACAAATGAGTGAATGATTTGTGGCATCCCTCCTTGGATCATATAAAAGAGAGCATGACAGAGCTCTCAGAATATAAATGAAAAATTGGTGTGAAACTAGTATTGAGCAGCATTCTAGCATCACCAAAAATGATGCCACAAACAAACAAAAGCTAAATGACTTCAATTATTGGCTTAGGTATTGGTATCGTATTAAGGGGATCCAATATGTAGTAGCCTGGGATGAGATCATAGGCTCCCCTCGCTGCTTTGCTAGGGATGGGCCTGCACCTCTCTCCTCATGGCATCTGTGTATTGACCAGGACCTTTTCCTTTCCCATGGTGTCTTTTTTAGGCAAGGTTAGTGTCCTCAAACTACCTACATAGTAGTCAAAATAAAAACTATATAAAGGTAGCACTGCTCAGTGCTAAACAATAAGTCACTCTCCTTACAGGCATTCCTAACTCCTGATAATATAGATACCTGTGGAGTTACTGAGTCATGGTTTCAGAAATGTGATAGCAATGCCACAATGCAGGGTTTCAGAAATGTGATAACATTGCCACAATGCAGGGTTTCAGAAATGTGATAACATTGTCACTATGCAGGGTTTTAGCAATGTGATAGCAAGGCCACAATGCAGGGTTTCAGAAATGTGATAGCAATGCTACAATGCAGGGTTTCAGAAATGTGATAGCATTGCCACAAATCAGGGCTTCAGAAATGTGATAGCATTGCCACAAATCACGGTTTCAGAAATGTGATAACATTGCCACAATGCAGGGTTTCAGAAATGTGATAGAACTGCCATAATGCAGGGTTTCAATATCAATCACTTTCAGGCGGAGCACTGAAAAATTATTGTATTATTGGAAGGTACATGACTGTATTCCTAAGAAGTCATCTTGCCTCCAGAATCTTAAACCAAGACAACTACCTTGAACTTCTTTGTCCTTTTCACTGTAAATAGAACTTTGCACCATATCGTAGCCAATTACTGTGTCTCCTCCTTGTCACCTGCAGCCAATGAAGCATCTCTAAATAAACTGAAATTCCTCCTATTGAGGCTCGCACTAGTTTCTTGGGTGACTTCAACTATCTTTACATTCACTAGGAAACCGACACCACCTCAAATAAATGCACACAAAGATTCCTGAACTTCATTAATGCCAGCTCCCGTACCAACGGGTTCAAGTCCAAACTAGGGGCTCAAAAATGTTGCACCTAGTTCTCAGCAATACAGCCTCCTTATGCTCAATGCATACAGTTACCAGATCCCTGATGAAACTGGACTATTACCTGTAATACTCATTATAAGGGTAAAACCTGACTTACCATCTAGGGCAAATCTAATCCGGCTAACAAATGACTGAGAAATTTTTAAGCACCCTGCTCACGTTGACCCCCACCTTGTAGGTTGCTACATTTTACGGATAATTTCTATTCCTCCCTCAATTCATGCATTGAGGCATATGTCCCCAAAAGGCATAAATACAATACCAAATTCAGGAGTAAATCCTCTGTGGTGAAACCCTCAAACCAAAGGGTAAAAAGGTCACACAGGCAAACCATTCAATAAAAAGTGCAAGAAAAACCTAGTTCAAGCTAGCATTTTCAAGGTTTGGTACCTTAAAACTCCTGTAAAGTAGGCCAATGGGATATATGCAAATGACCCCTTAAGGACATCAAGTGTTTCAGCTATATGGCTTCTAAATACCCATGAATTTTTTTACTTTTTAAGTCCTTATGGATATGTTATTAGCCTGGATATATCCATAAGGGTACTATGAAACCTTCCATATGTACACTGATATTCCAAAACCAAGTAATCTACAAACTACTGCATGGCGTCATGCAAATAACACTGAAGAAAACTGTCGTTAATGTTTGCACTGTAAGTTGCACATCTTGAGAGACTTTCAATGGTACTTGTAATGCTGATCATAGAAACATACATAACTTTTCAATTGTCTGTTATTTATCTCAACAAGCTCTCAGAAAGAGATTTCCTGGTATGAAGCAAAAGCTCACGCCTCTTAACAAAACTGCTATGACACTGTGTGCTTAGGTTTATGTATTTATTTATTTGACATTTGTTTAAGTTGTACAGGTTGTGAGAAGTCAGCAGGTGTTTATTTTAGCATTCATGTAAACACTAGATATACAATCATTATCACTGTAATGAAGGCAGTATGTACACTAGATATACATTCATTATCATGACTGTAATGAAGCCAGTAAGGACACTAGATATACATTCATTATCATGACTGTAGTGAAGACACTAAGTACACTAGATATACATTCATTATCGTGACTGTAATGAAGGCAGTAAGGACACTAGATATACATTCATTATCATGACTGTAGTGAAGACAATAAAGACACTAGATATACATTCATTATCATGACTGTAGTGAAGGCGGTAAGGACACTAGATATACATTCATTATCACTGTAATGAAGGCATTAGGGACACTAGATATACATTCATTATCATAACTGTAATAAAGGCATTAGGGACACTAGATATACATTCATTATCATGACTGTAGTGAAGGAAGTAAGGACACTAGATATACATTCATTATCATGACTGTAGTGAAGGCAGTAAGGACACTAGATATACATTCATTATCACTGTAATGAAGGCAGTAAGGACACTAGATATACATTCATTATCATGACTGTAGTGAAGGCGGTAAGGACACTAGATATACATTCATTATCATGACTGTAATGAAGGCATTAGGGACACTAGATATACATTCATTATCATGACTGTAGTGAAGGAAGTAAGGACACTAGATATACATTCATTATCATGACTGTAGTGAAGGCAGTAATGACACTAGATATACATTCATTATCATGACTGTAGTGAAGACACTAAGTACACTAGATATACATTCATTATCATCACTGTAATGAAGGCAGTGAGGACACTAGATATACATTCATTATCACTGTAATAAAGGCATTAGGGACACTAGACATACATTCATTATCACTGTAATGAAGGCATTAGGGACACTAGATAAACATTCATTATCATGACTGTAATGAAGGCATTAGGGACACTAGATATACATTCATTATCATGACAGTAATGAAGGCATTAGGGACACTAGATATACATTCATTATCACTGTAATGAAGGCATTAGGGACACTAGATATACATTCATTATCACGACTGTAATGAAGGCAGTAAGGACACTAGATATACATTCATTATCATGACTGTAATGAAGGCGGTAAGGACACTAGATATACATTCATTATCATGACTGTAATGAAGGCATTAGGGACACTAGATATACATTCATTATCACTGTAATGAAGGCATTAGGGACACTAGATATACATTCATTATCATGACTGTAATGAAGGCATTAGGGACACTAGATATACATTCATTATCATGACTGTAATGAAGGCAGTAAGGACACTAGATATACATTCATTATCACTGTAATGAAGGCAGTAAGGACACTAGATATACATTCATTATCACTGTAATGAAGGCATTAGGGACACTAGATATACATTCATTATCATGACTGTAATGAAGGCAGTAAGGACACTAGATATACATTCATTATCACTGTAATGAAGGCATTAGGGACACTAGATATACATTCATTATCATGACTGTAGTGAAGGCAGTAAGGACACTAGATATACATTCATTATCATGACTGTAATGCAGCCAGTAAGGACACTAGATATACATTCATTATCATCACTGTAGTGAAGGCATTAGGGACACTAGATATACATTCATTATCATGACTGTAATGAAGGCAGTAAGGACACTAGATATACATTCATTATCATGACTGTAATGAAGGCAGTAAGGACACTAGATATACATTCATTATCATGACTGTAATGAAGGCATTAGGGACACTAGATATACATTCATTATCATGACTGTAATGAAGGCAGTAAGGACACTAGATATACATTCATTATCATGACTGTAGTGAAGACACTAAGTACACTAGATATACATTCATTATCATGACTGTAATGAAGGCAGTAAGGACACTAGATATACATTCATTATCATGACTGTAATGAAGGCATTAGGGACACTAGATATACATTCATTATCATGACTGTAGTGAAGGCAGTCAGGACACTAGATATACATTCATTATCATGACTGTAATGAAGGCATTAGGGACACTAGATATACATTCATTATCATGACTGTAATGAAGGCAGTAAATACACTAGATATACATTCATTATCACTGTAATGAAGGCATTAGGGACACTAGATATACATTCATTATCATGACTGTAATGAAGGCAGTAAGGACACTAGATATACATTCATTATCATGACTGTAATGAAGGCAGTAAGGACACTAGATATACATTCATTATCATGACTGTAATGAAGGCAGTAAGGACACTAGATATACATTCATTATCATGACTGTAATGAAGGCATTAGGGACACTAGATATGCATTCATTATCATGACTGTAATGAAGGCAGTAAGGACACTAGATATACATTCATTATCATGACTGTAATGAAGGCATTAGGGACACTAGATATACATTCATTATCATGACTGTAATGAAGGCAGTAAGGACACTAGATATACATTCATTATCACTGTAATGAAGGCATTAGGGACACTAGATATACATTCATTATCATGACTGTAGTGAAGGCAGTAAGGACACTAGATATACATTCATTATCATGACTGTAATGAAGGCAGTAAGGACACTAGATATACATTCATTATCATGACTGTAATGAAGGCAGTAAGGACACTAGATATACATTCATTATCATGACTGTAATGAAGGCATTAGGGACACTAGATATACATTCATTATCATGACTGTAGTGAAGGCAGTAAGGACACTAGATATACATTCATTATCATGACTGTAATGAAGGCATTAGGGACACTAGATATACATTCATTATCATGACTGTAGTGAAGGCAGTAAGGACACTAGATATACATTCATTATCATGACTGTAATGAAGGCATTAGGGACACTAGATATACATTCATTATCATGACTGTAGTGAAGGCAGTAAGGACACTAGATATACATTCATTATCATGACTGTAATGAAGGCATTAGGGACACTAGATATACATTCATTATCATGACTGTAATGAAGGCATTAGGGACACTAGATATACATTCATTATCATGACTGTAATGAAGGCATTAGGGACACTAGATATACATTCATTATCATGACTGTAATGAAGGCAGTAGGGACACTAGATATACATTCATTATCATGACTGTAATGAAGGCATTAGGGACACTAGATATACATTCATTATCATGACTGTAGTGAAGGCAGTAAGGACACTAGATATACATTCATTATCATGACTGTAATGAAGGCATTAGGGACACTAGATATACATTCATTATCATGACTGTAATGAAGGCATTAGGGACACTAGATATATATTCATTATCATGACTGTAGTGAAGGCATTAGGGACACTAGATATACATTCATTATCATGACTGTAATGAAGGCATTAGGGACACTAGATATACATTCATTATCATGACTGTAGTGAAGGCGGTAAGGACACTAGATATACATTCATTATCATGACTGTAATGAAGGCATTAGGGACACTAGATATACATTCATTATCATGACTGTAATGAAGGCAGTAAGGACACTAGATATACATTCATTATCATGACTGTAGTGAAGGCAGTAAGGACACTAGATATACATTCATTATCATGACTGTAATGAAGGCATTAGGGACACTAGATATACATTCATTATCATGACTGTAGTGAAGGCAGTAAGGACACTAGATATACATTCATTATCATGACTGTAATGAAGGCATTAGGGACACTAGATATACATTCATTATCATGACTGTAGTGAAGGCAGTAAGGACACTAGATATACATTCATTATCATGACTGTAATGAAGGCATTAGGGACACTAGATATACATTCATTATCATGACTGTAGTGAAGGCAGTAAGGACACTAGATATACATTCATTATCATGACTGTAATGAAGGCAGTAAGGACACTAGATATACATTCATTATCATGACTGTAGTGAAGGCAGTAAGGACACTAGATATACATTCATTATCATGACTGTAATGAAGGCATTAGGGACACTAGATATACATTCATTATCATGACTGTAGTGAAGGCAGTAATGACACTAGATATACATTCATTATCATGACTGTAATGAAGGCATTAGGGACACTAGATATACATTCATTATCATGACTGTAATGAAGGCATTAGGGACACTAGATATACATTCATTATCATGACTGTAATGAAGGCATTAGGGACACTAGATATACATTCATTATCATGACTGTAATGAAGGCAGTAAGGACACTAGATATACATTCATTATCATGACTGTAGTGAAGGCAGTAAGGACACTAGATATACATTCATTATCATGACTGTAATGAAGGCATTAGGAACACTAGATATACATTCATTATCATGACTGTAGTGAAGGCAGTAAGGACACTAGATATACATTCATTATCATGACTGTAATGAAGGCATTAGGGACACTAGATATACATTCATTATCATGACTGTAGTGAAGGCAGTAAGGACACTAGATATACATTCATTATCATGACTGTAATGAAGGCAGTAGGGACACTAGATATACATTCATTATCATGACTGTAATGAAGGCAGTAAGGACACTAGATATACATTCATTATCATGACTGTAATGAAGGCATTAGGGACACTAGATATACATTCATTATCATGACTGTAATGAAGGCATTAGGGACACTAGATATACATTCATTATCATGACTGTAGTGAAGGCAGTAAGGACACTAGATATACATTCATTATCATGACTGTAGTGAAGGCAGTAAGGACACTAGATATACATTCATTATCATGACTGTAATGAAGGCATTAGGGACACTAGATATACATTCATTATCATGACTGTAATGAAGGCAGTAAGGACACTAGATATACATTCATTATCATGACTGTAATGAAGGCAGTAAGGACACTAGATATACATTCATTATCATGACTGTAGTGAAGGCGGTAAAGACACTAGATATACATTCATTATCATCACTGTAATGAAGGCTTTAGGGACACTAGATATACATTCATTATCATGACTGTAGTGAAGGCAGTAAGGACACTAGATATACATTCATTATCATGACTGTAGTGAAGGCAGTAAGGACACTAGATATACATTCATTATCATGACTGTAGTGAAGGCAGTAAGGACACTAGATATACATTCATTATCATCATGACTGTAGTGAAGGCGGTAAGGACACTAGATATACATTCATTATCATGACTGTAGTGAAGGCAGTAAGGACACTAGATATACATTCATTATCATGACTGTAATGAAGGCATTAGGGACACTAGATATACATTCATTATCATGACTGTAATGAAGGGG